>NW_007246812.1:0-12805 GCF_000164805.1 Carlito syrichta | reverse complement strand
TTTTTGTAACGATGAGGTCTCGCTATGTTGCCTAGGTTGTTCGCGAACTCCTGGGCTCAAACAACTCTTTTGTCTGGGCTTTTTTTTGCAACGCGCTTTCTTGGGAACTAATAGAGGGAGAACTTGCTCATTACGCCAGGATGACACCAAGCTGTTCATGTGGGATCCACCCCCATGACCCAAACACCTCCTATTAGCCACCACAATCAACATTGGAGATCACATTTCAACATGAGATTTGGATGGTCAAATGTCTGAACTATAGCATATTTGTAATACAATCCTAGTTTTAAAAAAAGACTGGTTAGAAGATATCTAAATAGTATATTTTATTTTATCTTAATATAGAACATTTTTTATTTTCTTTTTATAACTTTTTAAATTTCTAAGTTTCCTATATGGAATACACATACATACACACATATATATTGACCTCCTTTAAACACTGCTGGTATTGGTATTCTTTTCTTTAGTCAGATTTATTTTTTTCCTTAAATTCCTATTGCATTAAAAAAGTTCCTCTACCCTGGTAATAATTTCTTCCTGCTGTATGCCATTCATTATCTCAATACATTTTTACACAGGGACCAATTGTCACAACTTTAGATCCATCTTGGTGCCTACACTGTGTTTTCTATAAAAGTCCCTTCATTTTGAGAGGTCAGAGTTTGTGGAGTTAATAATCAACAAGGTACCTGCATAATGAACATTTGTATACCTAATCCTAAATTGTACTCCACATCTTAAAAAAAAAAAAAAAGAACAAAGACTTTTCCATATCCTATAAAGACTGAAACATATAATAACGAAAAGTTTCATGGAAAGTGACTTGTGTTTTTCACTGATTTTTAGCAAAAACAGTGAATGACTTGACAATTTTCTCTTACTTTTTCTAATTAGGAAAATTTTCTGCCAGTGACAGCTTCAAAGCACTGCTAAAAGTTTCATGCCAAATGTAGAAAAATGAACTGATTGAATTTACTTTAAAATTGGTAAATTTAAAATTGTATGTGTTCTGAAGTGTTTGTCACGTCTCATCCACTCTCACTTTTTTTTTTCCATTACCTTAATGAGAGCCGAAAGTAGAGAATTTAGAATGTATACAGAAAAACAATAGGTGACGTGCATTCTTGGTCCTAACTGTTATCTCTGGGAATACAAAAGCTCAGGACCAGAGTTATCTTTGTTTGGTTGTATTCCTATGTCAATTAAATTTTAAGGACCTTTTCAGTTTTGCATCTTATAAATATGAATGCCTCTAGTCTATTTCTATTTGTATCACCATCTAACCAATACTCACAAATACCTAAGAACTAATCTGATTATCTTACCTCCTCCCTTCCATGTCTCTTTAGAACAACATGATCTTCCTAAAACATGTCTAATTGCACCACTTCCCTGTTTTATCATACTTCTCTCACCTGTAAGGTCAAATCTAAATTCTATAGCATGGCATGCAGGAGCCTCCTGATGTGGCCTCACCTTCACCTTAAAGTTTTACACAAAACAGTCTTCGATAATCGTTCTGGTTTCAAATCATATATACTAGCGAGTTGCATCTCCTTGACGGTGGCTTGTTCTTTCTGTTTCCTGTGACTTTGCTTGTGATGTTCCCACTGTCTACCATGGCCTGCCCAAACTTCCTCGCTGGACAGCTTCTGTGAACTGAAGTTTAACAGGTCTTATCTCTTTTAGGAAGACTTTTCTGAACTTTCTCTCTGTTTCTGCAGCACCTGACCTTGCTATTAACATAGTCCTTCTCACATTGACACATGCAACGGAAGACATTTATTTTGCTCTCAGTGACTAATACTTGTGATTGGGCGTTCAGTAAGTGTTTAGAGAATATTGGTTTAATTACTAAATTACTTTCCCAATTTTACTTTCTTTAGAGCATAGGAGTATAGTTATGACTACATGTATGCTACTGCCTTAATAAGAAGACTAGAACACACAAGAAATGATTATCTCAAGTAACTTAGGACAATCATCACAAGTCATCTTGTCTGTACCTTTTGCTTAGAACATTGGGATGAAAACATTTGTGATAAACATCTCAAATGTTAAGGCATTTGGACTTTATCCATTTGGTGATATGGCCAGATCTCTTGTTAGAGAAATTGTGACTGACTAGGGTTGGATGGAGTGTTAACTGGGAGAGAAGACAAAATGGAGTTTGTTATATTAAGTAGAATTGAATTTATTTAGATTTTACCACATGTAGGTGGTAAGGGATTAATAGTGCCAGGTTTTTGAGGTGAGCAATGAGAGTGAGAATTGTGCTATTTATTTAAGTAAAGTCACAGGACAAAAATGAAAAAAAAAAATCAGAGCTAAAGATTCAATTTTTATATTTTGAATTTAGGTGCCTGTAGTCAATAAAAATATCAAGGAAACCTAGTTTTCACAACATTTTGCAAAATGTATCGAATACTGTTAAATTCTTCCATGTAAATAAAAAAAGAGAAAAATTATTTTGATAACCTTTTCAAATCATGATATGATGGTCTGCACTTCATTGGGCTGATTTATTTGTTTAGCCTGGTTTTCTTGTTCATGGAATATTTAAAGATACAGATGTTGCATTAACAAATTGAAATATCTAGTCATATTACAATCATAATAATGTTTTTCTTAAACTAGTATTGTTGGGGGGAAAATGGAGGTTTTAGTAAAGAAATGATTGATTTCATTTAATTTTATATACATCTGCAAATTGCATGAGGATGTGTACTAAATGGTGGCAAAACAGTATCACATTGAGTGTATTATGTTCATACTAAAACTTTAAAACCATTTGAATTGGAAATCAGATTTTTACATTTTAAAATAAAAATATGTTCAAAAGAGCAATTCATAAGCCAGTCTCAATTTTTGGAAAGAATGCTCTTTCTATGCACAATGTAATCATATCAGACGCAGAATAAGAGATCCCATTTGGAGTAGATGTCATTTTTCTGCAAGAAGAAAGACAGAAGTAGGCATAAGTTTGTTCTTGTGTTTTGACGTGGATATTTTTGTGCTTTTCTTTATTCTGTCACATTGCATAAAATATGCTAGCCTGAAAAGTATTTCCTTCAGGAAGACTGGATTTCAATCAATTTGAGATAGATATAAAAACTACGGGGATATAAGCTGAATTTGACCATTTTAAGGAAAACTCTAAAAAATAAAATAACATTATGGAATGGGACTCATTGACAAGTTTTGTTAGGAGTTATATATCTTGGGTGATTTTGCTCTAATTTCTGTTTATAAGACCAATATTTGCCACAAGACAAATGGAAGGTTTACTATTATACTTTAAAAAAGTATTTTCCCTTTTCTGTCATCTAAGAAAAACATGATCTAGTAAATCACTCTGGAAATTGTGGCATAGTTTCACAATTACCTTGTTAGATGTGCAGCCTTTACATTCTGCAGAAAGATGTCATGAATTGGATCATTCATGCACATAAGATCCAATGAATGCTAAGAGAATGTCATTTGACTTAATAAATAACACATCAATGGATAGGCAAATATTGTTTTTCATTAAAAGTATAAAAATCTATAAATTGTCTTAAATATTCTCTGGTAATATTTTAATTTAAAATTGTTGCCTTCTGTTGATGCTGTTGATCTGTCTATAACCCTTCGTTGTAAGTGCTGCAGTTCAAACCCACAGAATTTCCGAAGCCAATCTTTGCATTTCTTTACCTAATAGATTCTTTAGCCACCAGAGACCATTTTACCAACCAAAGCAGTCTGGAAGTGTGAGGGAATGAATGCCTCTGCGAGCAGCGCTCAACTCTAGTGAGAGTTGGTGTATAGATACCCTAGCTCTCATTCTTTGGGTGAGAAATATCTGAGGGGTGCATTCTACACTGGAAGTCTGATTTTTTCCTACCAGACCACTGCAGTTGCCAACAGTGCTAACAGGTCTGATAACACCCTCTGTGTAGATAAGAGGACTTTCACACTTGGGCTTACTTCTTTTCTCCCTGCTATTGCTTCCTGGGATCATCTTCCAACTAAACTGCTTGCACTTGAGTTATTGAATTATTACCTCAGGGTTTGCTCATGGGGCAACCTAAAATAAGATCCCCTTTTTCGTTCCCTCTAAAGTTATGTTAGAAAATGAAAAAGAATAGGATGAATAAGTAGATAAATGGGCTTCTAAAAAAGATTGTGGCTAAGATGGAAAAAGATCATTTTCAAAATATTAAGATAGCTTAGGTGAAACAAAGAGGAAAGCAAAATAGTATTTGAGATTTGTCTTTTATTTAAGAAAGAAATATAGATCTGGCATCACCAGTGTCAACATCAGGGAGTTTGTATTAAAGTCAGGGTGGGAAGCAGGACAAAAGAGAAAAGAGATCGTTTAACCATTTTGCATGAAAAAATAAAAAGAAAAGATAAAGAAAGCTCTTTTTGGTGTTTTGGCAAGAAGAGAAGATATTATCCTGTGAATTGTTTTGCTATTAATTGAATTGATGTCAGAGGTGATGACCGAATTAAGGGAAGACATAATTTGTGCTGTCACATCTACCTGAAAGGACTTTTATGTTTTATCTGCTGGAATGAAAATTTAAAAAGTCTTAACTAATTGATATGTTTGTTCCAGTCATGACAATGGGTAGAAGAATAAGCCTAAATGCCACTCTGTAGCAGCTGAAGTGGAATGAATGGGAAAATAAATCAGTGAGTTCTAAAATCCTGTTTCACCTTCCTAATTATGATGGAAAAGATGTGCTACTTTAGTCCAATTAGGTACTATATGAAAGAGACAGCTGGGGTTGGTTGTTGTACGACTTGAGGGATAAAAGCGTATGTTGCCAGTTAACTACCACTATGCTTTAATAGTAGCGTATCTATGAGTGAAAACATTTAACACATCTTCTAGCAATGCCATTTGCCAATATTTAGTAGTTTGTAACAACTATTTCAAAAAACTTACCTTTTAACATTGCTTTCCTATTTGGTAACAACTTTCACAAGAAACATCATTAGAACTGAAATATATTGTAACCTCTAAATTAAAATGAACATAAATGTAGGTGGTTATTTATACTAATGCCAATTTTAATTTTATTTTCAGTTGTATGTGATTTCATCTGATATACATAGGAAAGTGGCAGAAGAAGAATTCAGATGGCAACTATATGATAGAAACTATATAAAGTGAAGCATCTGTGTTTTTTTCCAACTATTTGAGCATACTCAGGTAAGAATAAATGATTGTATACATAATTTCTGCCATTTTCAAAAGAAGGTTTGAAACTATACAAATGCTTTTTATTTTAGGGCAAATATTACAAAAATAGTATTATTGTGGAAAATGGCAAAATACATAAAAGCTTATTTTCTGAATATGACCTCCATTATCTTTTTGTTCTCTATCATTTTATTTTTGTTTTGTTGGTTTTTTGCTTTAAACAAAATTACGATAATATAATATGTATTATTTGTTAATTTTCTTTATTATTTTTAATAAATATATTTATACTTTGAGAATATAAGTTAATGCTTCATATTTTTCATTATCCCCATCAATACAGGGCATGAATGATTTACAAATATTTTTAGGTTACATGCATTTATTATTCAGCAAATATTCTCGTAGATAAGTTGATCTAGTCATCACTCATTTTGCATTAGTAGAATTACTTAAATTATTACCATTGGCTCAATGACTATGATCTTTTTTTTTTTTTGAGTTGGAGTCTCACTCTGCCCAGACTGGAGTGCAGTGGCCGCTCCCGGCCACCGCAGCCTCGACCTGCTGGGCTCCGGCGATCCTTCCGCCTCAGCCTTCCGAGTAGCTGGAATTACAGGCATGTGCCACCACGCCCAGCTAATTTTTTGATTTATTGTAGAGATGAGGTCTCGCCTGCCCTGGCGGGTCTTGAACCCGCGGGCTCAGGCAATCCACTCACCTCAGACTCCCAAAGGTGGGAATTACAGGCTGAGCCACCGAGCCTGGCTGACTATCTTTTAAAGCCTTTTTATTTTTATTGCTGAGTTTACTTTCTGAAGGTGGTAATGAGTTCAAGTCTTCAGTAACCACGTTTGAAAATATTGAATCATCGACAATATTTTTTCTTATTCAAGGAATTTTCCTAACAAAATCTAGTTTAGATTGAAAAAAAATTCAAAATTAAGTTAAAATTCTAAATTTTGATTGCAAGCAGTAACTTCCCCTACTTACATTCGGCAAATGTCTTTCCTTACATAACTAAGCCTAGAAGAAAAGTGAATGTTACATATGTATATTTCTGCACTGTTTAAAAATGCATCATTTATTAATGATAGCAAGTATACATTTAGTCAACTAATTTATGCATTAAAAACTAATTATTTCGCTCACCCCAAGCACTGGGGTGGTAGTGCTTGTATGGTAGTGGTGATTGTAGACATTAGAGATAGGAAAGCTCAGACATAGATCCTTGTCACTTCCAACTTTTAATAAAATATGGTAATATGAAAACATATTTCAGTTTTGGGGGTATCAGTAAGATGTGTTAAGTGCTAAGAAAGATGTAAAAGGACAGGGCAATTGGTGATGACACTTCAGCTTAGGGATTAAGGAACACTTCACAAGCAAGACACCTATTGAGTTGTGCTTTTTAGGGTGGGTAGGACTTTGTCAGGCAAACACTTAAATAATGGGTCAACTCAGAGCAAAGGTACAGGACTGGCAAAGCATAGGGCTGTTCAGGGAACTGGAGAGTTAGAGTACGTATCGCAGAGTAGTGGGAATTATGTTCTGTAATTTGGAGACAATTGTAGGGGAATCAGATGATCCATGCTGTCCTTAATACTATAAGCAAAGGATTGGCAGTAGTGGGAAACTGCCAGAGGAGGGAGGTGGGACTGGCAGTTGAAGGAAACTGCCAGGGTAAGGAAGGGCATACCTTATCAGCAAGGGTCCCTGCATAATGAACGTTTGTATACCTAACCCTGGATTGTATCCTACATCTTTAAAACAAAAAAAAATTTTAAAAAAAGAAGCTCAATCTAGAAGTGAAAGTGTTAGACTAATGAAGAGAGAGCAGCCCAATGGAAGGCAGCACAATTTGTAGGCTTTTCCTTTCGCTTTGATCAACATTGCTGCGCACTTGTTATTTGCCAGGAACTCAGCTAGGAACTGGGGGGGAAAATAAGATCAAGATGACATAATTCCTACCATTGAGGAGTTGATAGTGTAGTTGATAAAACATGTACAGCCAACATAATGAATGAAATATGAAATATGAATGAAATACACCATGACAGTGCAACGATAGAATCATATTCAAGAAAAGAATATGTTAGGATACAAGTACTAGGTTATCAAGAGACAAGGCTTTCTCAAAGACATCAAGTCTGATCAAGGTTAACTAAGAAGCAATGTCACGAGATTTTTAAAAAAATCAACAGGAAGCAATAGAAGCTTTGTCTAGGGTGAGAGAAGCGTAAATAAAAAACAGGGTGTGCATAGATGAGAGTTGGTAATTGTAGAAGTATTGGGGGGTTAAAGAAAGGGACTTTTTTGCTTAGTCAAGAGGGGCATGTTGATGGCATGAACAGAAATGGAAAAAATGGAGCAAAAGTGGAATTTTTGTGTTGGCAAAATTAGTTTTGTTTTAAACACAGAATTTTTCTGTCCTCTTTCACTGTGTCTTGTTCAAATCTTTGCTAGAGCACTAATAGCATTTTTGAATCTCATTGCAATTCCTTATATAATTGAGGATTTTTTAAAATTTCCTTATTATTTTAAATGATCCGAAGTCTTTTAAAATGAAAGTACAAGTATAATAAGAGTAAAATTCTTTCAAAACATATTAAATATGAAGACCTGACTTGATTCATAACCACTGTATATATAATTTAGTTTTACGCTTCCCAGTCACAAAAGTGGATATATATTCTTGCCCTGTAGCTTAGATAAATTTCTTATGAGCCTTAGTGTAATGGATAGAAAAAGTGTTCTTACCTCTTAGAGGTACCTTATATATCATATTGTCCAAAAGAAAGCAAATTTTATTGGTACATTGCTATGAGTAGGTAAATTTATAGAAGTTCAGAATTCAACTTCCTTAGGATATCATTCCTGACTTCTGGAATCTGGACCAGATCCTTCTCCTATGCACCATGTACCCAAATTCTATGTGATTCTTTGTTCATAACACACAGTGTGGGTTTGTCTATCATACCCTGAGACTATAAGATTCTTAAAGATTGAGTCACCCATTCATAATTATAGATGTAAATTTAAATACTAATAAAACTCATTACAAGTTTTTGGTAGAGGATACTATTGCTTATATGCAAAATCGAATCTATGGCTTAATTGTTTTAATTGTCACTGATCTAGCCTAGACATTTTTTGTGTGCTTCATATTCTGTTTCTGTATAATAGATAACTTCGAAACTTACCAACTTACAACAATGCTCATGTCTTTTAAAACTCATTTTTCATTAATTAACCAGTCTTTTTCATTCTTTTCCTTAACTTTTTATCATTTATCCCTTTCTTTCTAATCCCACGCCTACTGTTTATAGGCTTCTATGATCTTCTTTCATAAGTAGTAGAATAGCTTCTAAGTGGTCAAACTGTTTCTGAGCTTTTCCTCTTTAAGTCTTTCTTGCAAAGTGGCTTTTGAAAACCCAAGTAGGATCATGTCATGCCCTTTATTTATACTCTTAATTTGTTCTCCCTTGTCTACTGGCCAAATAGAAATTAGCTAGCAGGAAATAGAAGACTTTTGTGATCTGACTTTTGACTTTATAAAATTAAACTGTCTTTAACCATTCCTTAATATAGATCTATAGAATTATATAAACTTTTAGAAGTAGACTATGTTATTTAAATTTTCCTTGCTTTTGTCTATAAGTCTCTGCTACTAATAAAATAGGCAATAAAAAGGGGAATTGAAATGGAGGAAGACCAAGAAACTTAAGGGTAGGATGTAAGTTTAATGTAAATGTGTAGAAGTAGAAGTGAGAAAAAAGAGAAAGTTTGGGTTTTGAGACGACATATGAAGTTTAGATTCCAATGTGACTATAATGTTTTAGGGTTTAAGGAATCTCAAAAGATACTTCCTCAAGAACATTATAATATTTTATGCAGAAAGTGTGAAGATGATAGTCTTTCAAAGTGTGAGGAAAAGCATAAATGAATGGCAAAAATATGGAATGTAAGAAAGTAGCAGAAAGGAGATAGAAGTATAATTTCTTCTGCCCCCTCTGTTGTAGTACATAAGACTAATAACACTCTTGTCTGAAAAGGGTCTCTAGGGAAATCCCTCAGTGGAGAGCAATTCAAATTCTATTCAGAAGATGTATTATATTTTATCAGCATTTAAACAGAAAACCTTTAAGCCATTGAAGAAATTGAAGAAAGCATCATACTTTCACTGACCTCTTAGAGTTTATATTTATTACTTCTATATATGTAAAACATCGGTGTCAATAATGATATTAAAGTTAATCCTCACTTATATAATGTTAATATTAGTTTTTATTTAATGAAGAGGTTTAAAGAAAAATATGTATATTATGCAATATGTAATTATAATAACTGATTCCTTTATAAATTAATTACTATTTGAATAAAATAATGAAACCTAGCAAAGTGGTTGCTCATCAAGTATGTTGGTCTCTGTAAACGGTGGTCCTCTTTTGGTCTAAACTCTTTCTACCATGAGGGTATCATTTATTATACCAAAACCTCAACTTACTTAGAGATAATATTCTTTATAAAATGGTTTCATTTGCTTTTAGAGCCTGATTTACATTGAGAAAATTTTGTTCAGTGAAAAATAAAAAATATATTTATGAGGATAATTTTTATATATAAAGAGTGAAATCAATGAGGGAGAGGAGTAAGATTTACATTAATATGGGTAGTTCATGCAGAATTGGAAGTAGCTATCTCAGAGAAGGAAATTGGCAATACATGCATTTTAAATTGCATAGTTTATCAGTTAGGTGGCCTGACAGTTTAAACTAGAAACTTTTTGATCAGGCAGCCATCTGTGAAACAACACCTATTTATACAAGCAATCTGTGCTATGTACTAATCACATCTACATTTGAAGAGTCTCTTATTCTTAGATGGCAAGTAGCAGAAACTAGTTCTGTCTATTTAAACCAAAAAAACATTTTGCTGAAAGGACATGGGTTAGCTCATAAAATCAGAGGGTAATTATATGAAACAGTTCTGAGAAAATCTGTTCCATAGACAGCAAGAAGTGGACAGAAACTCAACAGTGTGGCTGTGGAGCTAAATCTGTTCTCATACTGTGTTTTAATGTTCTTCCTCTCAGATTCACAAAGGCAGCCGCTATGGCTGAGTTTCAGTCATTTTGGGAACTGTGGTACTTGATTAACTGTTCTCCCGAGACTGCCAGTACTTGGAGAGGCTAGGTCCCAAAGGGAACTTCAGAGATCTGGGACCAGGACAGAGAGTGGAGGTTGGCAAATAAAAATCATAGATATCTGTTGAAACGTTTCATAAATGTCAATTGAAATCTTCAAACCGTAATGGAAACAAAATCTCAAATAATAAAAATTTTACCCATAAGATGAATATAAATGTAATAATAATGTTACACAGTCCTCAGTGGGTATCCTCTATCGTGAAACATTCATTTGGTCTTTTATACATATTTGTATTTATAAGTTGTCTATCATATGTCAGTCATTATACTTGGTAGAGAGCATAAAACTATAAACAGTAGAGTTATTCCTCACTTTGTATGGTACTTATAGTCTGGTAATAATTGAAATAAGACATTAATATATTTAAATAAGTCTAAGATTGGAGGCATATTAGTTTTCTAAGGCATCATTACAAAGATTCATAAACTGGGTGGCTTAAAACAACAAAAATTCATTCTGTAACAGTTATGAAGACTAGAAGTTAAAAAAATCAAGGCATCAGCAGCATCATTCTCCCTCCAAAGACTTTAAGGAAGGGTTCTTCTTTGTTTTCTCCAGCATCTGGAGACTTCTGGTTTTCCTCAGTTTGAGGCTGCATAACTCCAATCTCTGTCTCCATCTTCACATGGTCTTCTTTCCTGTGTGTCTCTGTGTCCTTTCCTTCTCTTATAAACGCATCTGTCATTGGATTTAGACCCCATCCTAAATCCAGAAAAATTTTATATGAAGATTCTGACCTAATTACATATACAAACATCTTGTTACCAAACAGGGTCACATTTTTGAGGTTCTGGGTGGACATGGATTTTGGGGGATGCTATTTAACCCACTGCAGGAGGGTACATAATACTGTTGGTGTTCCTAGCCGGGTCTGGGTAAGAGGTAGAGCAATGAGCTTACTGTGAAGAGGCCAATGGGACAGATGATAAAGGAACATGTAAGGGACTTATTATCCTGAATATAGTGGGGGGGGGGGCACTTGAAGGAATTAAGGAGGTAAATGACAAAATCAGATTTGTGTTTTACGAAAATCACATTGGATACAATGCGAGACAAGAAACAATTGAGCAATACTGGAAGATAAAAGTTAGCTAGGACATTGTGCAATAATCTAGGTTTGAAATGATGATGGCTTAGAGAAGGACATGCTGGTGAGATGTAATGAATGTAATCCTAGTATTTTGACAAAAGTGGAATGGGCTTTGTGTGAACTAGAGACAAAAGATGATAGAGGAGTCATGTGTAATGGCACAGGCTGATAGCTTCTGCAACAGTGTGGATGATAGACTTACATTCTGAAATTGGAAGTGTGTATGAGGGGAAGGGGTCAGAGAGAGAGAGAGAAAGAGCGAGCGAGAGAGAGAGAGAGAGAGAGAGACTTGGGAACCGAATAACGGACTTAGTTTTGGATATTTATTTTCGTTTTGGTTGCTATGAAGCAAATGGGTATGTTCAAGAGGTAGTAGTTTTATTTGCTTGTATGAGACTGGTGATGTTGTGTAAAGAAATCTTGGTATCTAATTGGTACCTGAAATTGTTGGAGAGTTGAAAAACAGCTTATATTATTACTATGCCCAATATAGGAATATTATGCAGAAATAAATAATACTTAGAAATAATTTTAATAGCATGGGAAAATTTATTATAAAAAGCTGAGTGAAACGAACAAACTAGGACACAGCTGTGTCTATAATAAGATTTCCACACAATATATTTGGTCACTTTTAATAATAAATATTGTAAATAAATGTAGTTAAATGTTAGTAGTGGCTATTTCTGGGTGATTTTAATTTTTTCATTTTTACTTATTTTTAAAATACAGTGTATTCAATGAACATATATTAATTTTATAACCAGAAAAAAATGCAAATTTTGGAAATTTTTAGCACATAAAATATACCTGACATAGAATTTTCATAACATAGTATTTTAAAAAATAAATAATTGATTTCAAAGATTGAGTATCTTTTGACTTAGAAAAGAGTTGAGAGGTAAAAGAATTATACCTCTCAGCCAAGTATTTATAAAATATCTTAAAATACATTTGGTATATGTATTATGCATCCTCAGGTTCAATAGCTATTTGATAAATCAGGGGAAAAATACTCCTTTTGGAAGTAAAGTAGGAAATGCATTTTTTTTTTTTTTTTTCATTAATCAGTAGTTTTTATTATGGTTTTGTGGGGAACAGTTAAGGGTAGGTGTACAATGACGTTTCATTCAGGCACCCTGTAGATAAGAAGTATTTTCCCATCCCCCGACAGATATTTGCTACTGTTAATCCCATCCCCCTCCCCCCCATAGTTTCCCAGTACCATCCGTCATTTTCTCATAGTATTGCATTGGATGTTCAAGGTCCATTATATGAGTGAGAACATGTGATATTCGGATCTTTGTT
>NW_007246811.1:1220620-1280283 GCF_000164805.1 Carlito syrichta | reverse complement strand
GTATTTGTAAATTGTATTGTACTTTTTCTTATCTTTTTCTTATTTCTATTTCCTTATTTTTCTTATTTGTAAACTGTACCCTTTTTCTAATTACTAACTGCAATAAACTTATTAATAAAAGCACATAGTTTATGTCAGGATTCACTTTTTGTGTTGTACAGTTCTATGGGCTTTGACAAATGCATAATGTCATGTATCTGCCATAATAGTATCATAGAGAAGACTTTTACTGCCCTAAAAAATTATCTGTGAGCCACTTAATCATCCCTCCCTCCCCCTACTTCCCTGGCAACCACTGATCTTTTTGCTGCCCCCATAACTTTACTTTTCCCGGAGTGCCATATAGTTGGAATCATATTCCATGTATCATTTTCAGACTGGATTGCTTTACTTGGTAATATGCATGTAGGGCTACTCTGTGTCTTCATGACTTGAGATCATTTCTTTTTATTGACAAGTAATATTCCATTGTATAAATGTCCACAGTTTCCATATCCATTCATCAACTGAGGAACTTCTTGGTTCCTTACAAGACTTGGCAACAATGAGTAAAGGGCTATAAACATTTATGTGCAGGTATGTGTGTGGACATACATTTTTAACTAATCTGGTAAATACTACAGAGTATGACTGCTATATTGTATGATAAAACGATGTTAAGCTTTGCAAGAAACTGCCAGACTGGCTTCTAAAGTTGCTGTACAATTTTACATTTTTATCAGTAAATGAATGAGGATTGTCTTTGCTTTTTAGTGTTTTGGATTTTAGCCATTCAAAAAGTTATGTATCTCATTGTTGTTTTAATGTACAACTTCCTAATGATATATGAGGTTGAATATTTATCCATATGCTTATATGCCATTTGTATGTCATCTCACACAGACTTTTTGACCCAGAAGTTTCGTTTCTAGAAATCTAATGTTTAGAGGTTCTTATAGATGTATGTAAAAATTTATGTCCAGTGATGTGTAATACCACAGCATTTGTAATAGCAAAAGATTTGTTACCTTTTAATTTCTAACATTATTGTAAATTGTAGAGAGAGGAAAAAATTGACTGTTATGCATATTGCTTTATAAAAAATGTCCCAGATATATTAAATGAAAAAATAAAGTCACAGAACAATATATCAATGTATCATAGTGTGATCTAATTTATAATACAAAGATACTAAACATGATAATGAAAATAATCTAAATAAATATCTGTAGTCTATTTTTTAAAAGAATGCATACAACATGCTTCACATCACACAAAACCTGAATGTGCTCTTAAGGTCATTGAAATTGACCTCTAAAGTGAGAATGATGGACCAATTGTTAAATGGTAATTAAAACGTATGGCTCAAGAGTGTGGCTAGAATTGTAGATGTCTCAGATTTAGACTTAAAAATCTGAAACTGACCATGATTAAAAATAAGATGTGCATTACACAGACTGTGAGAAGAAAAAAACTGAGTTGCTGAAAGCCTGGGCTTTCATGTCATGTTACTTGCTTTTGTTTCCATTGCTGAATTGTGTATTCCTGGAAAAGGATCTTACTTTTCTTTGCATCCACTGTATCTAAAACTGTGTATTACACATGGTAATACATGTTTGTGAACTGTACTCAACTAAGGATATTTTATTTCACATTTAAAATGTCATTGCCTTCATGTAAACACTCCCTTGTACCTTAAAAACACTGGCATTTAACAATTGATGCATTTTTATTTTGAACACATTCATTTTTTATCTTCTTCCTGTCTTCCTTTTTTCATCTTTTAATTGCAATTTTATTATTTTTCCCATATATGAATAGTTTTTTGTTTTCAAGAGTTTGGTTTCATAATGTATATAATATGGGCTTTACTATACACATGAATTTTAATTGGAAAAAAAAAATTTTGAGCCTTGAACTTGGTACAGAATAAAACAGAGAGAAAGATCAAGTTTCTGCCCTTGGGGCTTTGGACTTCATTATATTGTGTTCATTGTGCTTAAGCAGAGTCTGGGCCTTTTGCCAAAGGTTGTCACCTGTGCTGTCTAGACCAGGCCAGGTACAACTTCTTTCATCCCCAAGAGTGGATGAAGCCCTGTCTGTCTTATAATGTCATTGCAAAAAGCATTGTTCTCCAGCCTCCACCTTTTTTTTTTTTTTTGCAATATCCACCGTTTTGTTGTTGTTGTTGCTGCTGTTTGCTTGTTTGTGTTCCTCCTAGTTAAATTATTAAATGTCAGAAAAAACAAGTCATGTTAAACTACAGCAGATTAGAGAGGAGCAGGTATAGCAGCTATAAATGTTGATAGGTCTAAGATGTTTTCTGGTGTAAGTAGCTAATGTCAAGAGAAGGTGAATATGAATTTCGGTGGGCTAAGAATTGTGAATACTGCTCATTCAGAATGATAGCAGAACTTAAGGTGGAGAGGGAGAAATTTATGGTATACCATTAGCTTGAAATTTAAGTTTTTATTTATTTTTTATTTCTTTATTATAGGAAGTGGAATTTTATTACGCTGGCCAGCCCAGCAGGCTTAAGGGGCTAATGCTTCCAGGTTGAGCCCCCCAGAACGGGAGAAGTGGGGTTTTATACCCTTGTTTAGGTAAGGGAGGGGGTCATGTTGAGTGATTACATAGTTCCTTTGGAAACTTACAAGGTTGTACCTAGCAATTTTAAAATGAAGAGCTCTTAAGGTTGGAGGCAGGACTTGAATTTCGATTATACTATGAAATATAATATAACATATTCAAATTATTTCATATTATATTATACTTAGAAGGAGATTTAGGGAGTATCTAGTAATAACTTGTGGCAAGTTTCTACTACTATGTGGCATTTAACCATGTAGTTTAATTTCATTGATTAATCAATATTAGGGGTGATTTTTGGGGTGGAGCCAAGTAAAAAGTTAAATATTCTATTTATTCACTTGTTTAAAAAGTTGCTAATATTTAATTGGATTTGATGCTTCTCAAATAGTAAAATTATGGGACACATTTGCAGAGTCCCTGCTGGTTTGTCTTATCAGTAGTTGTAGCATATTTTCATTAAGAAATACATTTTCTTTGAATTTTTCTGACAGCAAGGAAAACATATCATCAAAGTCCTAAAGAAATCAATTTGTCTAAGAAAGGACATGAGGAGGAAACCCAAAACACCAGAATTATTTATTAAAAATTAAGTATTTATTCTTACATGTTCAAACTCCAGTTCCCTTCAAAGTACTCTCCGTGTGATACAATACACCCATCCAGATGCTTTTTCCACTGCTCAAAACAATTTTTGAACTCGTCAATATTAATAAACTTTAGTGCTTCTGCCGTTTTTGGTTTCACCTCTTCTACATTGCAAACCATTTCCCTTTGAGGACTTTTTTCTTCCAGGGAAACAGCAACAACAAGAAAAGTTGCTTGCAGTGAGATGGGGTGAATAGGGCAGTTGGGGGTACTGGAATCATGCTGGTTTTGGTTAAAAACTGCTGAACATTCAGCATGATGTGGGCAGCTGTGCTCGTAAATCACCTATGATGAAATGGGCAAATGTGTTGAAAGAATCTCTATACAAACAAACAAACAGAAATTCACCAAAGCCAAATGCAGCCTCACAACAATGCTAGCTGGTACACTGATGCCGATGGGTTCCTAGAACACTTGGCTAGCAGGGAAAGCCTGTACTACAAGAAGCCCACTTCCAAAAGATAATTCTGTTTTGGGGGGGTCCTCACTAGTCAATGCTAAATTCTAAAAATTAAATAATATGGAACTGTCTTTGAAAGCCTAAATTTGCTGTAAATAATCTAATCATTGCTAGTTGTTTAATAAATTCTGCATCTTCTTTGTGTAGAAAACTTCACCTCAAAAATAAAAATATTGTAGTGATTAAAGCTGGGTAAAATCCATATGATCCCAACAAACTCTAATGTGTTGAGGTTTTATCAGGACTATAAGGTTTTATAGACTAGTTGTCATCTGTTTATACACCAACATTTTGTAAATTACACTGTTGTCTGATATCGCTGAGACTAGACTGTGGATAAATTTAACTATATTTATTTTTAAAATGTATTTATTTTTGATTGACAAATACATTGATTATGTACAACATGTTTTGAAATATGCATACATTGTGAACTGGCTTAATCAGGTTAATTAAAATATATTATTGCTTTACATGCTTGTTTTTGTGGTGAGAACACAAAATCTATTCTCTTAGCAATTTTTGAAAATATATTGTTATTAACTGTAGTCACTATATTGTAAAGGAGATCTCTTGAACTTACTTCTCCTATTTACAGTCGCATGAATAAGAAAATGTGAGCACTACTCACAATAGCAAAAACATGAAGCCAACTCAGACACCCATTGAAAGTGGACTAGATAAAGAAAGTGTGGGCCGGACATGGTGGTTCAAGCCTGTAATCCCAGCACTTTGGAAGGCCAAGGCAAGAGAATTGCCTGAGCCCAGGGTTCAAGCCTGTAATCCCAGCACTTTGGAAGGCCAAGGCAAGAGAATTGCCTGAGTCTAGCTTGGGCAACTTGGCGAGACCTCGTCTCTACAATTAAAAAAAAAAAAAAGCCAGGTGTGGTGGCGTGTGCCTGTAGTTCCAGCTACTTGAAAGGTTGAGGTGGAAGAATTGCCTCAGTCCAGCAAGTTGAGGCTGCAGTGGCTATGGCATGCCACTGCACTCCAGTCTGGGTGACAGAGTGACTCTGATTCAAAAAATAAAAAAGAAACAAAGTGTACGTATACATTACAGAATACTATGCAGCCATAAAGAAGAACAAAATTGTTCAAGATCCACTTATGAGTGAAAACATATGGTACTCTGTTCTTTGTTTCTGTGATAGATCACTGAGTATGATTGACTCCAAATCCACCCAAGTTGTTGTGAAGTCTATATATTTGTCCTTCTTTACGGCTGCATAGTATTCCATTGTGTATTTGTACCACATTTTCTTTATCCAGTTCAGCTTCAATTATAATATTATAAGAAATTGTTTGGTAGTAACAGGAAACTGTCAGGAGGGTGGGGTGGGATTGGTAGTTGAGGGAAACTACTAGAGGAGGGAGGGTCACACCTCTCAACAAGGGTACCTGCATAATCAAGGTTTGTATACCTAACCCTGAATTGTACCCCACATTTTTATAATTAAAAAATAATAAAAAATAAAGAGAAGAATAAAATTATCTTCTTTGCAGCAACACAGACGCAACTGGAAACAAACATTCTAAGTGAACTATCAGAAAAACAGAAAATCAGAATACCGCATGTTCTCACTCACAAGCAGGCACTAAACACTGGGCATGAGCGCACAAAGGCGGGAACAACAAATACTGGGCACTGCTAAAGGAGGAAGGGAGGGGAAATGAGGGGTAAACAACCACCCATTGGGTACAACATTCCCTACCCAGGAAAGAGAGGACTCATCAGAAATCTTGAATGGTACCTGCACACAGGTACCATTTACTTATGTAGCAAATCCTCACTCATATGTGCCCACAACTCTAAAATAAATAAAATAAATACAAAATATAAGTGCATAAAATAAGTCTAACTTAAGAGGTTGTGCTAAAAGAGTTGGCATGTCATGGTGAAAGAATGCCAGTGTCAGAGACAGATATGAGCCCGAATCTGTTTGCTCTCTGGAAAATGGGGTTTTCTAACTTTAGGTGTAAGTGTGACTAGTGCCCAACCAACTGCTTGGCACTTGGAAGGTGCACAATAAATGTTCATTTTATTCTTGTTTTACTGTAACTCACATTATCTTACACTGCTGTCATTTTTTTCTGTTCTTTTTGCATATTATTGGCCAATAATAATTGTATATATTTATGGGGTACAATGTGATGTTTGGGTATAGGTATACATTGTAAAATTATTACATCAAACCAATTAACATATTTATCAACTCACATATCTGTCACTTTTTTGTGGTGAGAACATTTAAGATCTCTCTTTTTGCTACCATTCTAAATGTTTGCTTTGTCTATCAACCAGGCAATAAACTTCCTGGGAGTGACGGGATGTGCTATATATATGCAATGGAATACTAGTCAGCCCTAAACAAGAAGGAAATCCTGCCACACGGGTCAACATGGGTGAACCCAGAAGACATTACACTAAGTGAAATAAGCCAGGGCCAGAAAGACAAATATCCCATGATCTTACTTATATGTGGAGTCTAAAAATGTTCAACCCATGGAAGTAGAAAGAGCAGAATGACAGTTACCAAGGCTTGAGGATTGTAAGAGACTGGAAAAATGCTGGTCAAAACAAAATTTTAACCATTTTTGTTTGAATCAAATGTAACCCTGTATATCCATTATTATGTATGCTTATTGAATTTTTTATAATCAGGTAACCTGTGTGTAAAAAAGTTAACAGATATATCTCAGTATAGGAATATTTTATTTTCACCCATCTTCAAATTCTACCTTGAGGCTTATCAATAAATTCTTTAAAGTCAGTTCATTATAAAGCTTTGTAGGTTATCAGATTAATATTTTTACTGGGTTTAAAACATTTTGAACCACTTAGTAAGATAATAAAGTTTTGCACTTGTGTCTAAATAAGTCTGAAAGAAAGAAATACATTAGATGAAAACAAATTAAGGAAATGCTATTTAATGTAAATATGGAGAATGATAACCTGGGTTAAAAATATCATACTCAGAAATCGCATATAGTAAATTACTCTGATAGCAGATATTATAAAATAAAAGACCTTAGTTGGTTGTAAGCTCAGTGTGAACAAAAAAAGTGTGATTTCAGTTGAAACAAGGTCATAAATATCAACTCATCATTAAACTGCAATCATAGAAGGGTAGTATTTGAGTTGAAGAAAACAAGGCTCCCTTTACATTGTTCACTGCCATCGTCAGACCACTTGAGGGCTATTTTAGTCAAGTGGAGAAGCTTAATCTTACATTTTTAAAAATGACAAAAAAACTTGGAAATTATTAACTATGAGAAATAATTGAGGGAATTTGGGATGTTTAACCTGGAACAAATAAAAATGTACGGGAAGAGATAGAAGATTTAAAGGAATTGTCTCATTTGTTACTCAGAGGCAACTAGAACCAAGGGATAAATGTTACAAAGATACACATGTCAGCTTCATGGATAAGTTTACCGAAAATTAAAATAAGAAATGGATCCTATAAAAAGACAGTTCTATATCACTAAAGAGGTTTTTTAAATAGTTGAGGTGAGATTCTAGTAGGGGTTCCTTTGTGGGTGGGATTGGATCAGATAATCAATAATATTGCCTTCAGTGTTTGGGTTTATGAACTTCCATAAAGCAAATTAGATGTATTCCTGACCCTTGAATGCAGATTTTCTGAGATTGTGCCCATAGATTTGTCCTCACCTCTAAGGCAGTGAAAAGAGATAGATTTGTTATAAAAACATTTATTATACTGCTCATCTTTTAATTTTATTGCCACTTATTAAATATTTAAGATGCATCCAAATAAATGTGCCATATACTTTCTAAGTCATATGATAAATCCAAACAGTATCGCTACAAAACATAAATTATTAACTTCATTTAGGATTAGGAAAGTTTGGTTTAAAGAAGTCTAGGTAACTTGCCTACAATCACCTAGCAAATAAGTAACACAGAGCTATTACTCCATACAAATTGAACTGATGTAGCATTGTGATTTAAGGTAAGTGTGCCGGGTCTCAGTCATCACTTTGAAGACCCCAGCGATTTTCTCTTTTAGTATCTGAAAGTGTCCAGGCCTGATTCACATTTCATTGAGCAAAATTCAGAAAGACAAATTATTAGCAAACAATCAGATACATCCTCTACATACTACTCTGAATATATTCACAATAAAACATCTTACTCTTAAGAACTTTGAAAAAACATAATTGCCAATCATTTTATTTATCTACCAAAAAAAGTCATGATCATAAGGCATGAAGATGCTGGAGGAGAATCAATACACTCCTTCTTGCTAGGTTGTTAGTTGAATAAATCGATAAAGAACTGAAGATGGACCAACATGGAAGTTACGGATGTGCTAAAGATAATAGAATTTGAGAGAGAAGAGTTAGATAACACAAACATTTAATGCTCTTAGTCTAAAATAGTAGTGCTTTTGTTTCTGAATGACAAACTATCTTACATACCTTAACATTCTTAATTTACTCACCAGCAAGTCTTATGACCAAGTCACCAGTCTTTTCTTCTTAAGTTGTTGGCAATGTAGTTCTCACCCATAGTACTGATATTACATTTTAAATCTCAGAAGATAAATATATAACCCTCATGTCCTAGTTAGTATGGAATAAAAGTTTGCCTGACTCTAAAGCCCAGAGAAAGGCATGTAAATCAGAAATCAAGTCATTATAAACTATCTTGTGCTGCATTAAAGAATATTTACTTTGGATACAACTATAAATTCTCAACTGACAATTTCAAGGGGAAAATGGAAACCTCTAAATCACTTATGTGGCAATAGAATGAACTTGGATGAACTTGGATGGTCAGTCCAGGGAGCTTTAAAAAAAAAAAAAAAAAAAAAAATGTCTTTTGGAAACACCATAAATTATGCTGTTAAATTGTGGCTGGGTTCTAATGCAAATCCAGGTTAGCCAGGCATAAAAGACAGCAGCAGTTGGCAAACACTGTGTTATTTATGTTAAGGGTAAGTCGTCTATCGAACTCTTCTTTCCTCACTGAAATGCACTCAAGTACCATGGAGAAAAAGAAACTGGTAGTGATGGAGTATAACTCTGGGGACTTCTTTTCTGAACTTTAGTGAAGTCAAGTGAAAAGCAAAGTCTTATGTAAATTAACAGTTTTCTTGCTTGCCTAAACCAAACAAAAGGAAGATGTTCATCTGGAAAAGAGAGAAAAGTGGCTACTGAAATGCTTCATGCCCTGTTTGACCAGCCTGTTAGTGACCTTTTCTGTCTTCCCTGCCATAAAACACACCAATTGAAATCTCAAGGTCACACATGGCAACTCTTATCCTGAATTTGCCAATTCTTCCAAATCTCAAAGGAAGAATAAAAATGGATGAAGAAAACAAGGGTTAAACATGTTTGAGCCAAATATCAATAGTTGAGATTTCCAGAGTCTGAAGTGGTGGTATTTAGTATTAACATAATTTCAAGTCAGAAAACTTCTGCTTTATAGGTTATTCCAAAAGAGAGGAATGAGTATTTCTTCATCACTGGTTTGTGTATTTAATATTTAACAGAGGATTTAGGAGGGGCAATGAGTATAAATCTGAGCCCATAATCCTGAAAATTAAAAAAAATTATTATTGCCTTTAAATAAAATAAAATTGGATTCAAACCTCCATCCCACCATTTGATGGGAATTTCAGTAAATTTGGGGATTATTCCTATCTCCTCATTCTCATCATAATGTGGGATCCAGAACTGTACAGTAACAGAGGAATAAGAAAAGGCCCTTTCCCTTCACACAAGTCTATTCTGACTGCTAGTGGTTTGATAATTGCTCAAGTCCACAGAAACGCCAGAAGGTTTTTACTCTTAATTGTCTTCATCATATTACCAAGGGGAATTCCAGTGTCCTGCAATTGCTCATAAGGAATAGGGCCAAAAATGACCTGCCCCCTGCAAAGGGTGCAAATAGGAGAAACAAAACAAAAACACTTTGATATAACAAAAAGAAAGAAAGAAACTCTAGCAAGCATCAAACAAATAAATGAATTTATCAGTACATTATTCCAACAACAGAAGCCCTACCTAAAACTTTTGCCAGAGACGAAGAATTTTCTTAAATTTTATTTTGAAATAATTTTAGATTTACCAAAAAAACATAAGTAGTAGAGTTCTTATATTTCCTTCTTTCAGCATTTGCTAAAGTTAACATCTTACATAACCATAGTAATATGATTAAAACTATGAAATTAACATTGGTATACTACCATTAATTAAAATATAGACCTTATTCAAATTTCCACAGGTTTGCCACCATGATGTTTTGATCTTTCAGTATTTTATCTAGGATTCCACATTTATTTAATTGTATAAATTAAATTATAGTCTTGCAATCCGTAACCATTTTTCACTCTTTCTTTGTCTTGCAGGACCTTGACAGTTTTGTAAACTATTGGTCAGTTAATTTATAGACTATTTCTCATTGGTTTTATCTGATTTTTTATGAGTTTATACACGTTGGCAAGAAAACCACAGAAGTGATTTTGTCCACTTCTCAGTGTAGATCACTGGATGCATAATGTCAGCAAGTCTTATTAGTGATGTCACTAGTCACATTACTTGGCTGAGTTTCTCTCTACACTTCTTCAGTTTCTCTACTCTTTTCCCATTTGTAATTAATAAATATCTTGGGAAACATATTTGAGGTCATGCAAATATCAAACTTCTCAAGTTTTCACCACTAATTTTAGCTTCCATTGATGGGTCATGTCTACGACAATTATTATTATGGTACTTGCTCAATGTTATTTTGAATTCCTTCCCTTATTTCTTCTGCATATATTAACTGGAATTTTTCAATAAGGAAATGTTATCCTTTTTCCACTTATGTATGAATTTAATTTTTTTAATTGGCACAAAATTATACATTTTATGTTATTCTGAGTTATAATCCAATAATATAAGGAACGTGGAATTTTAAATGATAACAATATCAATGACTTTTTTTCAAGTTTCACAAACTCACTTTTTAACCATGACTGTATTTGTCTCTTTGGCTCATTGTAACATGTCTTTTTATTCTATTCTTCAATTTTTTTCTTTGATTATCCTTCTAACCAAAGAAAAATCATCAGAAGTCCTCCTTTTAAAAATTTTGTCTCACTTCTCAAAAGAAGATATACGGGCAGCCAACAGACACATAAACAAGTGCTCAGCCTCACCCATCATCAGAGAAATGCAAACCCAAACCACACTGAGATATCACCTAACCCCTGTAAGAATGACCATCATTAATAAAACAAGCAACAAAAGATGCTGGCAAGGATGTGGAGAAAAAAGAATGCTTCTACATTGCTAGTGGGAATGCATACTAGTACTATCTCTTTGGAAGACAGTGTGGAGATTTCTGAAAGAACTAGAAATTGACCTTCCATATGATCCAGCAATTCCCCTATTGGGAATATACCCAGAGGAATTCAAATCATTCTAAAAAAAACAAACACGTATGTTTGTTTCAGTTCTATTCACAATAGCAAAAACACGGAACCAACTGTGTTGCCCATCGAAGTTGGACTGGATTTAAAAAATGTGGTACATATACACAATGAAATATTATGCAGACATAAGGAATGAAAAATATATGGACTTTGCAGCAACTTGGATGAATTTGGAGTCGATCATACTCAGACATCACAGAAACAAAGAACAGAGTTCCATATGTTCGCACTCATAAATGGGCCTTGAACAATTATAATGCTATAAGAAAGTGATTGGCAGTAATGGGAAACTGTCGGGGGGAGGGGTGGGATTGGCAGTTGAGGGAAACTGCTAGCGGAGGGAGGGGCATACCTCATCAACAAGGGTACCTACATGATCGATGTTTATATACCTACCCCTGCAATGTACGCCACATCTCTATAATTAAAAAAATAAAACATAAAAATGTTGTCTCAATACACTGTCATTCTTTACTTAAACATTTATTTTTTTACACTCTCCCCCATGATTTTGTTTTCCCCCCCATTTTTCTCCTTTTTTCCCTCTTATTTCTAGTTACTTTATGTATAGTGGCTGATAGGTAGAGATAATCTGTCTAACATGAGGAAAGATAAATTGCCTCTTTCCACCTTTTAAAAATAGTCCATTCATTCTTTTGACTATCATGATAAATGTGAACAAATTAAAGTAGTCATTCCTCTATTTTGGTCATCAGTTTTCAAGTCACTGAGTCAGGTGACTGCTAATAACACTGGTAGTGGGTTATACTTCTTGTTCTATTATTGTGGTTGACTTCAGGGAAGAATTGACAATACTTTTTGAACAATGACTGATTTCATCAATCTATGAACTAAAAGTAATTTAATGTAACACATTCTTTTCTGCATGAAAAGAAAAGTAAAATTCTGTCTTTTGTATCTCTGTATGACAGTCACTTAAATTGCCCATATGGTCTTATAGTTAGAGCCACATCAAATAAATAAATTTTCCCTGTTCTAACCAGAGGTTATAAATCTGACTTTCTTTTTTAGGTACATCAAAATATATGCCTATGGCATGTATTTTATCATGGAAGAGAAAATTTATTGTAGAAGACAAATCTTGAAAGGAGAAGAATAGAACCATAAACTCCTTTTCTCTCTCTCACTTTCTCTTTGTTTTCTTGGAGAATTTTCAGCCTAACATTATTCAGAATGATTTTTTTAAAAATCATGAATTGCTAAAAAATATCTTTACAATAATGAACAATAGGAATTATATATCATTGAGATAATAACAGCCAAACATGATATGATTAATCTAATTGCACCTAAATAATCTATTTAGAGTGGTCTTCAATTCTTGAAATCTTGCATAGTTCATTATACTCCAAAGTAATACGTAGAAGGCAGAGACCTTTCAAACTAAAGACATTGTGAATTTAGATTTTAAATGTTTGAATGCCATTTCAGAATACCTAAATTATTAAAGATAAAACTTATAAATATATTTAAAAAGTATCATTCAATTAATGTGTACTTTATTTAAAAACTTCCTAAATCTAAAAAATCCAGGGGCATCCATTTCAGTGCTAACAATCTAGAAAATATATCTTTATATTTTTTCATTTAAAAATGGTAGTAATTATAATTCAGAACTATTTTCATTCCTATGAGTAGAAATAAGAATGTCAAAGAATAACCTAAGAAAGACATGTGATGCATTTATGGGAGGTGACAAGGTATAGCTTATAAATATTAATGACTAATTAATAAATATCTGAATGTCACAATCTGGCATAGGAAAACAATATTATAAATTGTGATCGCTAACTCAAGTTAATCTACACATTTAAACACATTCCAGTCAAATATTGCTTGAATTAGATGAACTGACCTCAAAATTCATATTAAAAATGTACACAGAATTAATTTGGGTAAAGAAACATAAAATACAAGGGGTGGAGATATGCTTGATCACATGCAAACTGCATTTTAAAGCCAGAACAGTTCATATATCCAGTCTACCCTTGTCTTATGTGTGTCTCTGTAGATATTTTGATCTATTCTGAATGCTCTGAATTCAGCTATATGGTAGCATAGCATGTATGTAGTAAAGATGATTATTTCGGAGCTTGCTTCTAATTCCCGCACCAGTCTCAAAGGATGCATCACTATTAAGAGAGAGTGTTGTATGTGAAGCAAAGTGGAAAGTAAGAAATAAGTTCAAAAACAGCACTTACTCAAATGCAAGCAATCTTTCCAATTCTTTCAAAATTTTAC
The DNA here is from genome assembly GCF_000164805.1 of Carlito syrichta. Classification (NCBI taxonomy): domain Eukaryota; kingdom Metazoa; phylum Chordata; class Mammalia; order Primates; family Tarsiidae; genus Carlito; species Carlito syrichta. Next base: position 1,266,900 of record NW_007246811.1, on the reverse strand, counting down.
CCCTAAGACATGTTATTTAGTTGTAAAGAAAATAACTTTCAAAAAGCATAAGTGGTATAGGTGAGTAATGTCAATTCTTTCAACTGTAACTGAAATGTTTTTGTAGGTCACTCAACGTTTTCAATGCATATAGTTAAAACTCAGAGGTAAAACTTTAATGTAAATTATTTCAAATGTGGTACACATTATTCAGTAAGATATTTAAAACCATTATGTCAAGTATAATGAAATATTTATACCAGTTACTGGAAATCTTAATTTTATTTCATGATATAGCATGTTTAATATCTTGTTTCTTATTAACAAAATATAAAATTACGTGCTAGTTGTCTGCATCATTTCCTGTTCTTGGGTTTGGCCTGTGACCTGTTTTGGCCTATAACATGAGAAAGGGTATGCTAGTTTCAGCCTAAACCTTAAGAGGCTGAAGTGTTTGCAAAAACTTATTCCTTCATGATTCTGCCATCACCTTGTGTAAGACATGTCTAGGTTAACCTGTTCATCATAGAAAATCTGTGAAGGAAATGTGCAAAAAATTCAGTATCTTCTGAGCTGTGCCTAAATCAGTTGACTCCCAAACAAATTAAAAAGCCTCACCAAGGTCATGCTTTTGTTAAGCCTGGTCTAGCCATACTACTCTTTGAGCTCTGACTGGGCTTTGTTTCCCTAAGATTTGGCCTCCTCCCCTAGAGAGGTGAATCTTTTCTCTCTCTTTCCCTCCCTCCCCCCCCCCCCCGTCTCTCTCTCTCTTTGTAATGTACTTTCTAAATAAACTGTATTTTCCAATCTAAAAGAAAAAAAAAAAACCCTCACCAAGAATGGAAACACCATCCAGTGCAAGTAGCTGTAACAATATTGAATCAATAGCTAACTGATAAGTTTTTATATGTATACCCCAGATATTGAAAACGCAAAGACTAAATCACTGGTAACAAATCATTTTCAAGTCATGTGGTTTCCAATGCTTTGCTTCACCAATTTGAAGTGGGACCTAATTAAATATGATTGAAAATAATTTTTGATGATATATTACTATGAACTTTGGCCTCCAAAAATGTGTTAATCAGTCTACTAAAAATAATATCTGATGATAGATCACTGTGATTTTTAGCATTTAAAGAATCAAGTGATACCACTATGAAAAAAGAAATATAACTTTGGTTCCTCTCCACTACTTTTTGTGAAAATAATTTATCTGCGTTCACATCTATAAGGACAAAGTAAATAATAACACAATTCATGCAGAACTCTGTCTCATTCTAGCAATTTCTTATACATTCACAGAAATTATGTGATAACTAATTTAAAAAATACCTCATCTCATTAAGGGATGCATTTCTAATAAAACATTATTTTCAATGTTAAATAATTAAATAGCAACATTAATATTATATTTATGATGCATATTAATAATACAAATGACTGAAGCAAAAAAGTCTGATTTAATATTCTACTATATTATGGGAACAGCCCCAGTCTTTTCTCTTTTTCCTTTCTTAATAACCCTTTTCCCCTTCCCATGACCCTTTTATTGATGTCTTCCCACCACAATCTACTCCATGCTTATAAATAAAAAGAAAGAGAGATAAACACTAAAGGTTAACACTGATCATCTCTAGGTGATGGGTTAATCAGTGATATTTATCTTTTTAACTTCTGACATTTTCTAAATTACAAAAAAGAAAATATATCAGCTTAACTTGTTGTTCGACTAATATTCTCTGTCTTTCCCCCATCTTTATGGAGAAATATATGTCTCAGTCCCATTGAAACTGGTCTTGGTCAGGTGTTGATGAAACATGCTAAACTTTGTAAAAATATTTAAGAAAGTCTATTCTGAGTCAAATATGAGTGGCATAGGCCCATAGTACATTCCCAAAAGGTCCTGAGAACATGTAGCTTGGTTATATAAAATTTTATATACAATTTTAGGGAAACAGAAGGTACAAAAAAAAAAAAAAAACCCAGTGCGTGTGAGATTCACATTGGTTTGGCCTGAAAATGTAGAATATTTCCAAGTGCGGGCTTGCAGCTCATAGATGAATTCAAAGATTTCCCGATTGGCAACTGATAGAAAGGGTTAGGCTTTATAGAATATTGAAATTGGTAAAGGAAATGATGAGTTGAGATAAGGGGCTGCTTGAAAAAGTCAAGTTTCTTGATATGTAGATGAAGACTCATAGGTGGATAGCAAATGTCCAGCTCCTCTGGGTGATTTTTGGGAAGAGAATTCTATACAGATACAAATTTCCCCAAGAAGCCGGGCTGGGTGGCTCAGCCTGTAATCCCACGCCTTTGGGAGGCTGAGGTGAGTGGATTGCCTGAGCCCGCGGGTTCGCGACCCGCCTGGGCAGGGAGAGTTCATCTCTACAATAAATCAAAAAATCAGCTGGGCGTGGTAGCGCATGCCTGTAATTCTGGCTACTTGGAAGGCTGAGGCGGAAGGATCGCCGGAGCCCAGCAGGTCGAGGCTGCAGTGGCCGGGAGCGGCCACTGCACTCCAGTCTGGGCAACAGAGTAAGACTCCAACTCAAAAAATAAAATAAAATAAATAAATAAATTTCCCCAAGAGATGATTTTTCAGGGTCATAAACTATTTTTGATTTCCTTTTTTATCTGCTATGTGATGTTATGCCAGAATCAGGCTGAAAAGTAAACCACATTACACAGAATCCATAAAGACCAGTTTGAAGGACTCTGTAGAGTGTGACTCTCCAAACTTCCTAGTGAGGAATTTGGGCAAGAGAGAATAAAAAGGTCAGAGTTTAGTCCTCACAGGTAACCTGCTTTGGTCAGAGGAATGTGACTAGAAATGACTGACAGTCAATCTGAAGGCAAGACTTTGAGGAGCATCTCTCATTTGTACCCCCATCTAGAAGCTTCTGATCTGTCAGGAGAAGATGCCTCAGAAACTATAGCCAACTAGCTAAGGTCTACCCACAGACTGTAACCAGAAGGGAGGTACCCAGTATATCTATAGATGTGTAAGAAAGAAAGACATGCTCATTGTAGTAGTTTGAGGTCAGGTTTTGCACAACAGGACTGCGTAACACAATATATGCCCCTGCATTTAAACACTCCTCTTTTATTACCACGTATCTTATAAATTCATTTTCCTCCTCAAATAATAAACTTATAAACTGCCCTTTATACTGCTTCTGAGTTCTTCACCATTAACATTGCTCATTGATCTCCAGTACCTTTGTCCTGTGAGCTACGAATTCATTTCTATCTGTTTGATTTTATACATAAATTAGATGTTGATGCAACTAAGAAGAGTTAAAGTTAGAGCATATTTCCTAAAGCACTTACATTCTGTACTTTACCTCTGCAAGCCTTTTTCTTACCCCATATGGAGAAAGCTGGCTGTGTAACTCCTTTCCTGTCTGCACTTAAAACAGCCTTGGATTGCCAGGAGAAACAGTGAGGTGAGATTTCAACTTTCTGGCAGTTAGATGTACTTGGTTAATAACCCTGTACACCATGGAGCTGTTTTTCAGTGTGCCTTAATTAAGGGTAAAATACAGGCTTTTACTTTTTAAAATTCTCATTTGTTTTCTGTAAAACTTTAGAGACATCACTTTAGCTAGTGCAAGGTGGCCATTTTCTTAGTGAGGCAAATTCAAGGTCAGCCTGTTTTTTATAAGATTAAGGTTATGACTACTTGGGAAATGAGGATCAAGGTGTAACTGAAGTTTGATTGTTTTCCTCTTTCCTCATTTTCCTGGCCTATTTATACAAATAGTTTCATAAAAAAGAACAGAGATACCCACCACGATCTGAATTAACCAAAGAAGTCGCCTACAGCTTCAGACACCAAGAGTCAATTTGTGTCTGGGAATTATAAAGAATTGCTAACAGATGTGATCATAACAGAACAGGCAGATTGTGCTGTGTTGACATGTAAGGCTTAAGCTCTTCTTCTATTACTCTCATTATGAACCCAGTTTGCTTAACAAAGCACCCTTAAAGACCATCTATCACTGAGAAGAGCCCTTGAAAAACTTCTGTTGAAAGAGGACACTTACCACTGATTGTTAATTAAAAGACACTTAATTGGAATATGTACCTTCTTCAAAGGAAGTCTATGCTTTTAATCACTTTATCTAGTAAGCAGTCTCTACAGTTAAAAGGGTTTTTAAGGAAACAACAACAACCTTAATTTACAATAGCTTCCATTATGTAAATATATATATAAAACAAACACATGTAAATTACATATATAACTATACATTTATATAAATTATACTACCTGTAATATGCTACTAGACCTGAATCATTAGTGAGGCAAAGATCTGGAAAGTTTAAAATAGTGGATACAGATTAGAGGAGAAGTTAATGTCCACTTTAAAATTCTATAACGTTGACAGAAACAACTTCTTTGAAAGAAAATAGCACTAATAAAACCTTTCAGATTTGACCTTTTGGTAGCAGAAAAATTGAGTGATATAAATTTTATTAATGGTAATGACTGCTTCCCTGCTAAACCTCTCCAATATTGTGGAAAACTACTCATTTTCAGAATAACTTTCTGTAAAGAACTTTTGAAAATGGGTTGATTCAGTGCAGTCAGGTAACTGAGAATGTCAATTATGAAGTTACAACAACATAATAAGTTAAAAGACTGTAATACTTGTTATTTTATGCCCATTAATGTGAAAGAACTCCTAGGTAGGATAAGTAGTTGTCAAAGGGAAAGGCATTTTTGCAATTAATGTCCAACACAGTGCTGATATTTTTACATTAAATAGATTATACCTCTTTATTTTGCTAATTGTTTGTTAGATGAGCTACTGATTTTCCATCTAATCTCATTCTACATTTTATTTTATAATTTTTTTTTCTTGAATTTTGAATTTAGTTTTAAAAAGAGAAATTTTTTTTTTTTTTGAGTTGGAGTCTCACTCTGTTACCCAGACTGGAGTGCAGTGGCCACTCCCGGCCACCGCAACCTCGATCTGCTGGGCTCTGTCAATCCTTCTGCCTCAGCCTTAAAGTAGCTGGAACTACAAGTGGGCACTACCACGTCCGGCTAATTTTTTTGATTTATTGTAGAGATAAGATCTCGCCAAGTTGCCCAGGTGGGTCTTGAACCCGCAGGCTCAGACAATCCACTCACCTCAGCCTCCCAAAGCGCGGGATTATAGGCTGAGCCACCAAGCCCTATCAAAAAGAGAAATGTTTAATAAATGGTGAAGAAATTTTAATTAAGTTGAAGTTTGATGTAAGGATGAGGAGATTTGCATGGAAAGGGGCTGAAAAGTAGAATTACAACCAAAAGTGTTTTCCTAGATAGAAATTTCCACCAGCTGGGCTGAGGTATAGTAAGCAAAAGCTCAGTTTCTAGACCCACTCATGCCTATGATTTTGGGCATGTTATTTAAACTTCAAGTTTCAGTTTCTCAGAGCTACCTGACTCAGAGAGTTTTTGTGGAAATAAACTAAGTAACATTTGTGGAGTGCTTATTAAAACGCCCAAAATAAAGTAATATGAGTCTCTCTTGTTTCTAGGGAAAGTTCAGAATTCAACTTTAGATACCAAGTTTTGGGCATCTGGCCTGAAAAACTTAAAGCAAATTCATAAGAAACGTTATCCTTTGGTTCTATTGTTCAACTAACTAGAATGAATGTGTCACTGTTCAGACCCTGTAAAGAGAATATGTTCCTTAAATTTGAATGGGACTAAAAAGGTGCTGGGCTCTGTGGGCATGGCCAGGCCTAGGAGACTTACTGAGAGGTTCTACTAGCTATGAAAATGGCATAGAGAATAAATAGACAAAATACTCTAACTTTGGTTTTCTCTTTGTACCTAACATGATATGTGTATATATGCATGTATTAACATGAAGTCCTAACGTGACATATATATATATATATTCTACTTGAGTAATCTCTTACCACTCTGGTTTCAGAGTTTTCAGAGGTTTCCCCTACTCTAGTCAGGTTGGTTTAATGATATTAAAAACTCTGTCTTTCAGGAAGGGGCATTGTGGTAAAGGCAAATGTTATAAAACTGCTATTATGTTCTTTTCAGATTGTCATCAGGAATTCATATTTTAAGGAACTGTACATAGAGTAAAATTTCATAAAGCAGTGGATTGAAGTAGTTAACAGAAGAATTTTATAGAAGGAAAGTGGGCTTAGATGTTTTAGAAGCTTCTATTAAGTCATTCCATAAATGTCTGTTGACATTATCTGAGGACTTTCATGTATGAGTCTTTGTGTTTCAGTGGAAAGATGGTGTAGACCAAGGAATCTGTAACTCAGAATCTGTTCCAGAGATTGCCAAATATAAATATAACAATAACAGAAAAATTATCTAGTTGCTATGTTTTCCAAGTTCTTTTCTTCAACAATGATGTTTGTTTTTTTTAATGAGTTCTCCTCTATTGTTGTAGTAGTCTAACTGGAACTTCATTTTTAGTCAGGTTTACCTAGGACAGTGAGCTGTTTTTGGTAGTAAAAAAGATGGAAGAGTCGGGTAAGCAATGAGGTGTTTTAAAGAGAGGACAGAGGTTGTCACCAAGAAAAGAGAGACAAATAATAACCCAACGTGTAGTGGTAGGATAGCGCATGGAGGTAGTAAATTCCACCTTTGATATGGGGCCAGGTGTTTTCTTCATAACTCCAGTTCCATCTAAGTTGACCACATTTCCAACCCTTTGTGTCAGGATCTTAGAAGTGATGGAACACTTGGTTAGTATATTGTTCATAGGTGATGGTTCAGTGAAACTCATGCTCTAGAATAGTTTAAATTTTAAGCCCTTTACTCTTCCCCCTTACCCTGGTCCTCTAGCGTTTCTCACCTGATGGGTGGCAATAACTTCCTCATTGGTCTCTCCACCCAGAATTCAACATTCTCCATATTGGGGACTGGGTGTTTCTCAAAATTCATCAAGCCATTCCCTTTTCAAAATCTTGCAATGTTCTCAGCCAGGTTGCAAAAATACTAAACAGATTTACTTGCCCACTTAAAATATATTGAAAGAATATAAGCAACCCTCCCCGCTACCAAAACCCCAAAAAGGGGGCAGAGATCTCTAAGAAATGGGAACTAAATGGAGTTCTCCAGTTGATCCAGTTTACTGAATGAAAAGTGTTTTCAGGATTCAGTGTAGGAAGGGACAACCTAAGTGCAGCTCAGCAGACACCCTGTGTTAAGGAGACCACAGTGGCTAGAATACACAGGACAGAGCACCAGGGAGTAGAGAGCACAAAGAAAGAACTTCAGAGATATGTAGAGTACCCTCTCCCCTGAATATTCAGCTAATTGCTGATTAGGACATGCATCTGAAGAAACTACCTGAGGATCAAAGGGAAGAGCTCACATAGAACTGAGAATAGTGCCTAATTCTACCAGCCACATTGGAAAAATCTCATAATTCATGGAGCACTTGGTAGAGTAATCATAAGAGTCTTCTTCAATAGTGGGTGAATAATTAGTCCTAGACTGAACGCTACTTTGAGTTAGACTAACAAATGATAAAAGCAAGAACAAAATTAAGGTAACTACATCCCAGAACAAGGCTCAAGAATATTTGTTGAGCGCCAAATATCTGGTGCTCAACAAAATCAAATGCATATTTCCTGTCATATAATAAAAAGTTGCCAAGCAAACAAAGATCTCATCCATGATGAGAAAAAAAAAAATCAATTGAAATAGAGACAGAATTGACACCAATGTTATAATGACCAGACAAGACAAGACAATGTTATAACGACCAGACAAGGATATTACTGAATATGTTAAATAGAGGCATGAAAGATACAAAAAGGATGCCAACAGAACTTCCAGAGAGGAAAACACACTGTCTGAGATGAAAAATACGCAGGATGGGATTAATGGCAGAATGCACATTACAGAAGAAAGGGTTAGTGTACTTGAGGACTTCGCAGTGGAAACTAGTCATAATGAAACACAGGGAAAACAAAGACAATCAAAAAAAGAGTAAACAGAGCATCACAGAGCTGTGGGACAACTTCAAGTGAACAAATATGTAATTGAATTCCCTGAGGAGAGAACAAGGAGGCAAGTGGCATAGGAAAAGAGTGTTTTTGAAAAAACTGTCATTGAAAAAATTTTTCAAATTTGATCAAAACTATAAACTGGCAGAGCCCCAAGCCTTTAATAACACCAAGCATAAGACACATAAAAAAAACTACTAAGACAAGTCATAATTAAATTTCTTATAATTCATGAAAAATATTAAAAACAAATGATATATTTAAGGAAATGCAAATAGGAATTCAGTAATGTAACAGCTATGAGAATATCTAAAATTAAGAAGACTGACCATACCAAGTGTTTGTAAGGATTTGAAAAAACTGGGATGATTATGCACTGCTTGTGGGGTAGTAGAATGGTGCAATCTCTTTAGAAGCCATCTTGGCTTTTGTACAAAGTTAAATATACACCTTCCATATGATCTAGCCACCCCATGCCTAGGTATTTACCTAAAAGAAATAAAAACATATGTCCACACAAAGGCTTGTGCATGAATGTTCTTAGTAACTCTATTTGTAATACCTAAAAATTGAAGCATCTCAAATGGCCATCTAGAGGTGAATGGATAAACAGACTGTGATCCATGTAAACCTTGGAATATCACTCAGCTATAAAAAGAAATGAAATAATAATACATGCAACATGAATGAATAAAAAAATAATTATGCTGTGTGAAAGACGCCAGACAAAAAGGAAAACATGTGTGATTTAATTCATATAATACCCTAGAAAATGCAAGACGATCTATAATGACAAAAACAGATCAGTGTTTGCCTTAGAATTGAGGAGGGCTAGGAGAAAATGTTTACAAAGGGGCACAAGGAAACATTTGGGGGTGACACATATGTTCAGTGCCTTGATTGTGGTGATAGATTCATGTATTATGTATATAGTTAAATTTACCAAAAGTTTATGTTGAATAGTTTATATAAATCTATTATACCTCATAAAGCTCTTAACTTTTAAAATCCTTCAATGAAATGCTTCACGATGGTGCTAATGCCTGCCACTACTATGTCTTGCACTTTCTAACTATATTTTAAAAAATCTTTCAGTGTTTTATACACTACCCCTGCACTCAGAGTCTCAAACCCTACTGTTTTCTCTACCAAGACTATATCCTGTTGACAACAACCTAGGTCATTCTATTTACCTTTTGACTCTCAGCAAGAAAGCATTGCCTCCCCAACCTCCAATAATGGATTTGGTCCTTCCACCTGGTATTTCCCCTATTGTAGTACACATTGCAATTTATTGCAAATACTTGTTTCTTTTGTCATTAACTCCACCAGAGTGTAATCTCTAGATGGTCAAATACTGCTTTCCTTATTTACCACTGTATCCAAGCAAGTTAACATTAAGCCTGACAGAGTGGAAGCTTAAAAAATATTTAATGGATAATGAAGGGCTTATGAAAGATGCTTTTGCAATGAAGTCACATGTTCCAGGCACTTGGACTGGTGCAGTTTGGGACCCAAGATTATGAGTCTTTGAGATCATTACGCAGTAGCTTTGATGGGTTGTATTCTTGGGAAAAACCCTTGTGAGGAAGCAGGATTGGACAAAAAGAGAAGTTGAACTGCGATACATCTGTAGCAGCAGCCTCAGCTGGACCTAGGGGAACTTCCAGCTTCCCAAACGGAGGGGAGAGAACTGGAGCTTTATGTCTCCACATTATTTCTGCCAAGGGCAATTCCTAGAACAGGCTCAAGTGTGAGCCCCCATCCCCAGCAAGTCCAATAGATGGGAGATGAGAATCTGGAACCTGAATAGGGACCTGGACCATGATGAGTGCACCACATGGTGGATGAAACAATGCTTATGAGGACAAACCATGTGATGGCCTAGGAATCTGGGCGAGTAGAATGTCATATTCTGAATCCTTTCCTTTTTGAAGCTGCTACTCTCATGACTATTCCTAATATGCAGTGGAGGAAACATTACTATTTTCACCTAAAGAAGATAAACTGGAAGTGTCAAATGACATGATTTAGAATCTTCTAATTAAAAATAAACATTGGCTCCATAGAGAAGAAAATGGCTATCAGGCAAAGAGAAATGGTATTCAGCTGCTGCAGAATTTTATAAATCAGCATACACATTTTAAGAGGTAAAAATCTCTGGGGCCATGGGTTAGATGTGAGCATATTTTCCTCCTCTTCCATAGTCCAGGGAGAGGCTCAACATTTTTTAGTTACATAAAGATGATCTCATAGGAAAAAGGTGACTTTGTTGACTTGTTTTACTAGTTCCCGCATCTTTCTGTTAGAAAAAATATTTTTCACAGTTTAGAGTGAAATTTTCTCCATAAATTTTTTAAAAAACATTTTTTTTTGTCATTTAAACTGAATTTCTCACAGATGGTGATAAAATAACCCTTTTAAAATCTCTTTTCTAAAAGGGAATATAAGAACACAGTACCAGTGAAATGATTTCTATTTTATTCTGGTTTCATCTCCTTCTGCTACTCAATTCTCAATCTGGCTTGGAGAACAGAGGATGCAAAATATAATGCCAGAAAAACAAAAGGTATTATTTAAACATTCTGTCCAATTAAGACAGTAAATTGTAAATCAAACATTAAAATTTGTGTAAAAACGAAGGGCAGTCTGCTAAAAGCTTAAACAATAGATATATTTGCTTAACATTATTTACAGTAACTAAGCACTAACAGTATATCATAGAGGTTGAATAGTTTTCTGAGAATATGTGTTTAATTTCTGACTTTGTCAATTGTTATCAGCTTTCTCATCTACAAAGAGGAAAATAATAGTACCAATTTTATCAGTTCATTTTGAGATTAAATTTGGTAATGTTCACAGAAGTCAACTGTGAACCACTGAGCATGACTGTATTAAAAAATAAGAGGCCTAGGAAAGAATCTTGTTCTCTAGACCAGTTGTAATTACTTATGTATCTCTTTTCAAAACATGTTAAATTAGATTTTTGAACTTAACATTATAAGTACAATCAAATACAGTAGCATATATAAAAATGTACTAAAATAACATTTTCCCATATGTTGGCAGGGAAGTACCTATAAAAATAGATTTTCTTGTACAATGTGGTTACAATAAAGAAATGCTAACAGGGGCTCTGATATGAACAGATCCACATCATATTAAACTGGATGTCATATTGGTTAGGGACATGCTATAATGACTCTGCAGGGGTTCTTCACTAGGAAGAGGTATTAGAATCACCTACCGGGTTGTGTAAACTTCCACAAACTTGGGTTCACTCGTCATGATGCTGGTCAATGGTTTTGTTGAGTCATAGGAATTTGTTTCCTGAAAAGTTCCCACCAATGATGAGAAATTTTATGTAAGAATGACTACTGAGATATCAAACTTCCTTATTCCTTTACTTTACTCTTGAACTATATTTACCAAAGCCCAGAATTCCCCTCAACTCGAAAGTTGAGGAGAAGTGGACTACTACTACATCCATGTTAGGGGCGCCTTTTGACTAGCACTTGAGATCTCCTCTGTTAAGAATACCTTCCACTCTTTTTAAACATTTTATTAGGTTAGTATAGTCTGGAGCATTTTTTTTTTTTTTATCTTGGAATGAGAAGATATCTACCACTGTCTTCCCAGAGTACCTTAGAACATTGCTACTTGAAGTAAAGGTCATTTGCATTATCTGGGAGTTTGATGGAAATGCAGAATCTTGTCCCAATCAAGACTTATAAAATCAGAATCTTAATTTAACAAGATTTTCAATTTATTTGTGTGCACATTAAAGTTTGAGAAGTGCTGTGATATAATGCCAAGTTGAACCCAGAGGGAAGACCTTGGAGTGCATGGTATTTAGAGATAAATTCTATTCTGTGTACTCTTGTCACTGTGTTTATCTTCCATGGTTTGTCTGATTGATTTCTGGATTGATTGATTGATTTGGCATGAGAACTAAAAATAGTAGAAAAGAGTTGAAGACCTTTGACTGGAGAAGCCAAAAAACCTCTTAAGCTTGTTATATATTTCTGACTTTAAGGACACATAGTAATGCACAGTGGGCCGTTGACCTTGTCTTCTGTGCAAACATCTCTGGGAAACCTGATAAGGAAATGTTGTCTGGCTGATGATTTAATGGTTCATAGTTTCAGTCATCACTGGCAGAACCAACTGTAAAAATGAGGCTCTGTCTGCATTTTCATTCTTTTAAATTCATTAATAATTTATTTAGCAACAAACCATTTTTTCTATTTCTTATGACCAAAAAATCCTATTATCATTCTTATACGCTGTTAACGAAAAGTGTTCTTACATAGATGTTGTAAGGATATTTCATTCTCTTCCTGAATCACTGGGAGAGAAAGGTTAGAGTTTGTCACAGAAGCATGTTTGCTTTCAAGCTCTCTCTTATTATTTGATTATTTCTAAATTCTCAGTTTCTTTGCCATTTCAAGATATGAAACAATGCAATGCAACCTCCCCCTCAATGACACTGTCTAAGTAGATTAAGAGTAAAACTTTATCCTGCATAAATTACAAACTAGCTTAAACAGTAGCAAATTTGGGGGAAAGAAAATGAGATTAAATCAGTGTGCAGAATGTTTCTAGTTTTGATACAATCAGTTATGCTGTGAAGGTAGGACATATACAATATAAATAAAGAGAGGAGCTTACCTTTGCAGGCAAGATAGGAAGTTCTTAGGAGGAGGAATTGAGCAGACGTTCAGTGGGTACTATATACCATCTACCCATCAATATTGATCATCCTTAATGGATTTGGCTCCAAGAAACATACCAAGTGAATGAAGAATAAGGATGAGCTTATGTTGTGAGTCCTGTAACATGCATGATAGAGCACATCAAAGATAGATTTGTGTTTAAATGCTTCATATCGTTTTTTATTAAGAAATGTCTGCTATGTGACTATTAGGAGCAGAGCAATCAAAGAAATTGTTTTTCTTTCACATGTAGTCATTACACCTTTTTACCACCTTACAGTCTTTTGAAGCTTTCTAATTGCTATATGAATCTCTCTGTTTAAGAATCCTAGCTGCAAAGATTTCCAATAGTTTTCTGCTATGATGGCTCAGGGCTGTATCAGATCCTTTGAAATGTTTGCAGTTGTTTCTTTTTCCCAGTGACATTGAGAAAATACCACGTTTGTCCCATATTGGGACATTTTAAAAGACTAGACTGCCTTCAAAGAAAGTCTTTTGCCAGATTGCTGACATTCTTACATAAACCCATCATTTTCCCAAATTCTTTAGAAATGAAGACATGCTTGTTTTTCAGATGCCCCAACCCTTGTTATCACAGACAATTCCTACAAAATAGATGCTGCCCTGTGTGCAAACAAAATGACTCTTTTGAGTGCGTGTACTTTAAGTTTGGTTGCCTCCATTTCGATACTGGGGAAAAAAGGTCCATATCTCTCACCCTCACATCCTGACTGGTAACAAGAATTGACTGAATAGCTGGCTGGATTCAGGGGCTGAAGCCTGCAACTATGGAACCAGTAAAATTGACTGACAACAGCAGGAATTAAAGATGCAATTGCTTTGGTCAATAATGTCAGGTGGTTATAACAAGAATCTCTCTAGGCCTTGAAGAGAATTTAAACAGCCCATGCAGAGACTTTGTTAAGTCAGCTATAGCAATGTTACAGTAATCCTCTTACTTGAACCCAGAGTCTCCATGGCTCCAAAATGGTCCACAAGGACATTCAAATCTAGTCTCTTCTCAGGATACCTGCTCCTATTTAAGCTATAATGTCACTGTTCATCCATTTATTTATTTAAATACAAACTAGCAAAAAGGTAACTTTGATAAGTTGAATTACAAATGTCAATAGCATTCAAAGAAACATGAAGAACTGTATTAGCCTAAAAGTTATTCTTGCTGTTTCTTCTTTCCACCTAACACCTCTAAAGAGAAGTAAGATTTACTTTATATCTATCTGTGATTACTTTCCTAGATAAGCAGCATAACATAAGCATATGGAAAGAGGCATCAACGATCATGACAAATCGGAAAGGTAAAAGAAAGAATAACCCCTTAATGTATGTTCTTCCCACACCTTCCACCTGTCCATGGGCTTAGAAGCCAATGCTCTGAAAGCGTACCAAAGTTACATATGTTTACTTATAAAGACTGACTAAGTAATCTGACTGATAAATAACCCAGACAATCAGAGCAAGAGAGCTTAATAAAGCAACAGAAATTTCTAACATCTGAATGACAAGTTCGGACTAGATATGACAAATTTAAGACTGTCACTTTTAGTCTAAGTTGACCTTTATTAAAATACAGATTTCTGTACCAGGAGCTTCTGAAATTGAAGGATCAGGAAGAAGGCCCAAGAATGTATATTTATTGTGAAACTCCCAAGATGATTCTTGGGCAGCCAGACCTGCAACAACTGTCCTTGGACTGAAGTTTGGGAATGATACTATCTAAAATTAAAATAATCTACTCAAAAAAAATCAATCAAACTGGTTGTTTAAAATTAGTACATAAAGAGTTACATTGGTTGGATGAATTTATTTTTTAATGATTAGCTTTGTTGGCATCTTAAATAAAAGGACTTTTAAAATTCTTAAACAAAAGCAAGCAAAAAGGCAACTTTGATCAGTTGAATTACAAATGTCATAGCATTTGAGGAAACATTAAGAACTATATCAGCCAAAAAGTTATTCTTGCTGTTTCTTCATTCTACCCATCACCTCTATATAAAAGTAAGATTTACTTTATATCTCTCTGTGATTACTGACCTAGATAAGCAACATAATATAAGATTATTGGTCCACAAGATTAATTGTTGTAGCAAATTGCCCTCCCCACCAAACTTGCAGAATGTCAAAAGAGCAGTGTCATAGATTTTCATACTGTGGGCAACATGGCTTTGATTGTCAGAGGATGAGAGGTGACAGAAACAGCTGACTGTCTTGGAGTCATGAACACTTCTTCTTCAATACTGCAGCTTTAGTTTTCAAATTTAAAATGCTTAGGGTGTCTCCAAGAAAACATTTCCCTCTTGACAATATTCCCCAGGAAGTTAAAGGTAGGTTAAGTCAAGAAGGCGAAGTAGAGAGTGGACCCCTTCCCCTCTGACACCCTGGGGGCCTCTAGTGCATGTGAGTCCTCTCTACCTATGAGAAATCACCTCACCGGGACAGGGGTAGTCAACTGTGATAGTTAGTTTTATTGTATCAACATATCTGGGCTACAATGTCCAGATATGTGATCAAACACTATTTTGAATGTTTCTGTGAGAATTTTAGGGAATAGGTTACCATTTAAATCCATGGATTTTGAGTAAATTGGATTGCCTTCCTTAATGTGGGCTGGCCTCATCTAACCAGTTGAAGACTGAATACAGCAAAAGACAGACGTTTCCTGAGAAAAAGAGAATTCTGGAGCAGAAGGCCTTTGGACTTGAACTGAGTCTTCAGCTCTTCCTGAATCTCTCACCTGCCTGCCATCCTGTAGATTTTGGACTTGCCAGTCTCCGAAATTATATGAGCCAATTTCTTAAAATAAGTCTCTTTCTAATGCACACACACATACAGACATACACACATATATACATTCTATTTATTTTTCTAGACAACCTTTAGTAACATGGGGGGTCAAAGACCCTTCCGCCAGTGTTTTCTTGCAGAAGTACAAGTGTTTGAAAATTGTCAAGGTGTTAGAAGAGAATAAGGGATTCTCATAAAGATTTCGCTGTATTTTTACTTTTAAAATTTATTTATTTTTAAGTTTTATGTTAAAGATGTAGGCTACAATTCAGGGTTAGGTGTATAAATAGTCATTGTACAGGTAAAGTTTGGGCTTCACTTTGGTCCCCACTTTACCTGATTTGAGGTGAGGTACTCTCCCCTGGCAGTTTCCCACTACTGCTCCCTTTCTTGTAGTATTATGATAATTTTTCAGGGTCCACTTATGAGTGAGAACCCCTGGTACTCAGTTCTTTGTTTCTGTGATAGATCACTGAGTATTACAGACTCTAAATCCATCCAAGTTGCTGTGAAGTTCATAATTTTGTTCTTCTTTATGGCTGTGTAATATTCCATCATGTATTTTTTTTATCCAGTCTACTTTCAATGGGCAGCACAGTTGGTTCCACGGTTTTGCTATTGTGAATAGTACTACAATAAACATGTGTGCACATACAAAAAGGAACTGATGCCAATCCTACTGAAAGTATTCCAAGCAATAGAGAGAGATGGCGTTGTCCTCAAAACATTTTATGAAGCTAACATCACACTGGTACCCAAACCAGGTAAAGATCCAACAAAGAAAGAGAGCTATGGGCCAATAACCTTGATAAACATTGATACAAAAATACTCAACAAGATTCTAGCAACAACAACAAAAAAGGATCTAACAACACATCTCAAAAATCATTCACCATGACTAAGTAGGCTTCATCCCTGGGATGTACAGCTGGTTCCATATCAACTGATGTAAAAACAGGAATCACATTATTATATAATTAGATCCAATAAAAGCTTTCAATAATATCCAGCATCCCTTCTTTACAAAAATCCTTGAACAGCTAGGCATAGAGGGAACATACCTCAAATGAGTAGGAGCTATCTATAATAGATCCACAGAAAATGTTGCTAAATCATCTGAGCACTATTTTTATCTGGAATGGAGACTAAAATATTACATAAGGAAAACAAAATTATAAGAATTTTATCAAATAAGAATTTTCATTGGCTCTCCACAAGTGCTGCTACTATTACTCTCACCACTACTTCTATACTTACAGGTATCACTTTCTGAGTAACCACTGTGTACCAAGCAAGGGTCCAAGAGTCAGAAATTCTCCTTCGAACTCTCTTACCCTTAAAAAACGAGAACTTTGAGTCCTATGCAGGATAAACTCACCAGTGATCCTTCATATAGTCAGTGAGGGATTCTGAATTTGAAACTAGATCTATTGTTTACTCCAAATGCAAATCTCTTTTTCCTTGCCATGTATTACTGTTTTCCAAATATAATAATATAGTAAACACTATCATTTACTGAGGACCCCCCAAAGGCCAAACACTTCACACACACACACACATACACACACAGTTTCTCATGACAACTCTATAAAATGGATATTATTTTCCCTGTTTTTTCAAAGAAGGAACCTGAAACTCATAGAGTTTAAATAACTCGCCAAGGTTGTATAGTTTGTCATTTACAACAATGGAAATAGGAAATAACCCATTCATTTTCTATTTTCCTACACAGCCTAGATATGCAAGAAACAGTGATGAGTGTTTGGTTTGCTTCCTTTGGTAAACATGTTTCATTAAAATGGTTTCACCAAAGTCTATAAAAAAGAAAAACTGGTCTTTCTCTCTTTTCCTTTTACATTCCTTTTATTATCATATCAAAGAAAACTCTTTTATTTTCCCAGGTTAACTCTATTTTTGTTGAGAAATGAAGGCAAGTCAGAGAAGGAGAAAAAAGAAGAGAATTTCTTTTTGTGTAGCTACATAATGTGCCAATTTTGTCTTAAAAACTTTTCATCCAGCCTCCCCATTCCATAAGCTGAAAATATTAATTTAAATTCCTGCAGAGGAAAAAATAACAGTTATGCCTATGGGGAGAATATAGGGTTTTGACTGGAGGATGTCAATTCTATTAATTTAATGGAAACTCAAAGAAAACAATTGACAAACTCCATGTCATTTTATTATAAATCCATTAAAAACACATATTAGAAAGAAACACAGTCCAGGATAATTATTGTCAAGAAAGTGTGAATTTGCTTTTCACTGTATAGTCTTAATTTTATGCACTATCTTCTTTAACAAAGCAATGCAACATCTCTCAACCAAAGTGGATTGCTTTGCTTGGGAGAACGATGTATCTTTCTACATTCATTGCACTAAAGAAAGAATCTGTAGGAAGTTTTTGAAAACTTGTTTTAAAAGTTAGGCATTGGGTAATTCCAACAGTTTAGAGATATCTGCCATCAGAAAAACAAGAAGACCATCTGCAGCTCAGAAAATGTGTGGTGAGAGAATTCCGGAGTGACGTGAGGTGAGATTTGCAGGCTGTTCAGGACATATCACTAGTTACAGCTGTAATAGTATTTTTGTTGTTGTTGTTATAGCAATTCCTTTTTTGATATCACAGGGTTTATGTCAAGGAGGAAAGTATTTTTCCTATAGCTTCTGATTAACCTGTCTTCGTCAGCACAATCTGCTTTCCTGAGAGAGGAAAAAGAAGTCATGTAAATTTTAAAAAAATATAATAATTTTTTTTCAATCCCTATGAAAAGAGAAGGAATACAAATTCTTTGCTCTGTTAGGTTTGTTGCCCTGATTATCAATTCACACTTCATATGCGTGTTAACAGGACAACAAATTTGGTAGATCTCCTGGCAGCTCCCATTTTGCCTATGAAATTCCTAAATCATAAGGGGAAAAAAAAGCTGCAGTTCCAAATTTAGTTGAAGCTGCCTCAGCTTTAAATTTGGTAAATAATTACATTTCTACATTCATATTTTTTTCTGTCTTCCTTCCTGTCTCCCTCCCTCTACTATATATGTGTAGACATATTTGTGTATGTGTATGTGTGTGTATGTGTCTATTGGGCATGGGGGAAGGAACTATCAATTGTTTTTTTTAAACTCAAAAAAATGTGTCTTGCTGCCTCTACTGAACATTCAAGATGCAATAGTTCATTATATTACTTGGAAAAAATGTCAGTTTTCAAGAGGGTACAAAATATAAAATAGAGCATTGTAATAAAATATAGCACAAGTTTTCATTTTGAAATATGAAATATATTGTTATTATTTCAGTTTTGAGATTAACATGTAGTCCATGTCCTTGGATAAGTCACACATACACACACTTGCACTAGCATGTCCACTATTACACCCTGTAAAACAAGGAATTTGGGCTACTGTTTACAGTTTGACCAGAATCCCTTACCGTTCAGCAATAACCATTCTCCAACCTACTTCTTTGGAAGGACTGTTTATTTTCTTCTCTCTATGACTTGTTTCAGCCAATAGGATGTAACCATGTGTGAGTTCCAAGGGCTAGAAGGAAGAAGTAACCAAGTGTGAGTTTCAAGGGCTAGAGTTTTGAGTCTAGGATGTAAGAGATGTTGCATGTTTTTTATCCACCTATCTGAGATCTTCCAAATTCTGTCATTAGAAGAATATCCGGAGATAGCTGGGCTAGAATAAGACTCACAAAGCAGACTTGGATTGGTTCTTTTTTTTTTTTTTTTTTTGAGTTGGAGTCTCACTCTGTCACCCGGCCACCGCAGCCTTGACCTGCTGGGCTCCAGCGATCCTTCCGCCTCAGCTTTCCAAGGAGCTGGAACTACAGGCGAGCGCTACCATGCCTGTCTAATTTTTTGATTTATTGTAGAGATGAGGTCTCGCCAAGTTGCCCAGGTGGGTCTAGAACCCGCGGGCTCAGGCAATCCACTCACCTCAGTCTCCCAAAATGCGGGATTACAGGTTGAGCCACCAAGCCTGGCTTGGATTGGTTCCTAATCTGATGCAGAACACCAGCAGTCCCACAGCCAGCAAACTGAAGCCAAATCATGGCAAGTGAACTAGTAACATGAGAATAAATAATTGTCACTTGCTAGACACTGAGTTTTGTAGTGTTTTGCTACAGAGCATTAGGGTTGCAATAAGGGAGCTATATACCAGCACAGCTTGTAGCATTAATAGCCTGTGATTGTAATTCTATGATTTACTCTGGAGTATATCTATCAGGTATTTATTTGCTTAAAAATTGTGTAAGGTATACCTATGAGTGATAATGCAATTTCTTGGTAACTTTCAGAATTTTTGTTTTCCATGTATTCTCTGAGTGTGCTTATGTGATACAGGTTTAATTCAGTGCTTTGATATTAATAAACCATCTTCTCTGTCAAGTGCATATTAGGGAGTCAAATGAGAAGTTATTTTCAGAGAAATGTCCTCAACTGAAACCTTTTACATCATATTCTGACAAAATGACTTGACTTCTTTAAAGGACTACTCAAAAGCCCATTTAAATATCTCTTTTTATTCCTCTGACCTGGTAGAAGCATGAAGGACTTTAAAATTGTGACAAATATACAAGGAGCCTATGAAAAATCTTAGTGATTATTAGAATGGGCACATATCAACATTTTATCTCATGTTAGTTTATTTTGCACATGTAGATGCCTAAAGCAGCAGACGATGTTGCTGTAACTGTTTTTCTAGATGATCCCCTTGGGAGGTTTGACCCTTTGATGATTATGCAGATGGAAGTGATCCTGTGGGGTGCTAAGTGTTAATCCCTAAGCAATGCTGAGAACGATAACGTTCTTGACTTCCAACGTTAACTCCTCCCATTCACAGGTCACTTCTTGCACTGCACCAAAAAAGAGGTTCTCACAGCCATCATGTATGTGCACCTGCCTCAAGGAATTAACTTAGCTGCTCTCAATATTAGCATACTTTGTACACTTCATTACCTCAGAGACCTTGCTGAAAATGTGACCCTGTGTAGCTGTTGTTGACTTCTTTGAGAATTGAAAGTTAACTAAGCTTAGAGCTAGATTAAGTGGCATGGAAATTTAAGAAGACAGCTGGTGCCCTGCTCCCAAATGGAAATACCACACTCACATCTGATATTTCATTCTTATGCAGGAGAGATATATCAGGCCCAAGAGAAACACCACAATAGCATTCTTTCAGGCATCAATAATCTCTTTCTCTTACTGTTTAGTCACTGGAAACTTGGCCTTAAATTGCCGTGGGTCATTATAATAGGTATGACAAGAAGGAAAATTACCCACCTATTTATTGAGACAAAGAGGGAGTAGCCTGCTTATTTTCTTAGATTAGGAAATGAAACCCCAATTTAAAAATTGGACTAGTCTATTATGTACTGAAAATCAGATTTTCTCTTATTAGTGCTGATAGTGGCAAAATGCTTTATGGTCACGCATTGGTTACTTCTGTGCAACCTGATTATTCTGTGCAAGAAAATAAATTCTTTAGGATTCATCCTCCACGAGCCACAACCACAAGTGACTTTTAAAATAACAGAAATTAGTACACATGGAAGTGTGCTGTCTTACTGGCTATTTTAAATATTCATGAAGACGTCTGCTCATTTACTTTTGACTACTCTCCACATTTTCTAACATGGATATTTTCTAACTGAAAGCATATTTTACTTGTCAAATAAGAATGGACAGTGGAAGGGAAATAATATTAATTGACTACTGACACTATAACAATTTTGAGAGCAATGTAGAGTTTCCTTATTTGATTTTTAAAAGAATTACATTGCTATCCATCAGAATAATAATCATATGTAACATTATTATATAACTTTAAAATATTCCAGGAATTCGGATACTTTTTATTCCACTGCATTATGTCTCAATAAAATAGATTAGAATCGTATTTTTTTAGAATTTCAAAAAGGAATAAATAAGGTTTTAGATATGCTATCAAGACATTGAGATTGTACAAATATACAAGTAGCCTATGAAAAATCTTAGTGGTGATTAAAATAGGCATATAAATATATATATATTTTTTGAGTTGGAGTCTCACTCTGTCACACAGACTGGAGTGCACTGGCCACTCCTGGCCACTGCAGCCTCTAACCACTGGGCTCCGGCAATCCGCCTCAGTCTTCCGAGTAGCCAGAATTACAGGTACGCGCTACCATACCTGGCTGATTTTTTTTTTTTTTGATTTATTGTAGAGATGAGGTCTCGCCAAGTTGCCCAGGTGGGTCTCGAACCCGCGGTCTCAGGCATTCCACTCACCTCAGCCTCCCAAAACACGGGATTACAGGCTGAGCCACTGAGCCCGGCTGGCATATCAATATTTTATCTTATATTAGTTTATTTTGTGCATGTAGATGCCTGTATGTTTGTGTGCATGTATGACAAGATGGAAAATTACCTATTTATTGAGACAAAAAGGGAGTAACTTGTTTATTTTCTGAGATTAATATTCATTTAGTGATTGAGAAAGGTTTGGAATTATGTCTAGATTTCCCAAGTCATGCATGTGTGTGGTATCCAAAAATATTACCTGTTTTCCCGTTTAGAAAAATCCTTAATTTTCTGATAACTTTCACTAATCTAAATCATAATCATGATTTTAACTCCATTATTTCTCATAATAAAATGAATTGCCATTTTCTTCACAGTCTACCAAACTCTTAGAGCAAAAATAACAATAACAGTTTAGATTAGTCCCATTCTTTAGGTCAATTAAATTTTAACTTTGATTACCAAAAAATATTTCCCTCACCTCCACTCAATCTATTAATTAAGCCACCCTATTCTTGTGTTTTATAACACACTTGGTTACTTCGTCATGTCTTTATTATTTGTATATCTATGCAGTTTTTATCTTTTCTACCAAAACACCATGAGATCAAGTTTTGTCTTTGTTGGATAATAATAAACCTAGTGCATAGCGTTTTTGTTGTTGTTGTTGTTTGTTTGTTTTCTGAGTCATTCTCACTCTGTCGACCCAGGCTGGAGTGCAGTGACACAATTATGACTACTGCAGCCTCGACCTCTTGGACTCAGGCAATCCTCCCGCCTCAGCCTTTGAAGTAACTGGGACTACAGGCACATGCCACCACACCTGGATAATTTTTTAGATTTACTGTAGAGACAAGGTCTTACCATGTTGCCCAGGATGATCTTGATTTCCTAGACTCAGGCAATTATCTAGCCTTGGACTCCCAAAGTGCTGGGATTACAGGCATGAACCACCATGCCCAAAGCCATAGTAAAATTTAAAATGAATAAAACCCAAGTCTTTGTCTAATCTTGACCACTTACTATTTGTGTTTACTTATTAAAGCCAAGAATCACACTGCCAAACTGATATAATGAAATTGTCATAATCTTTCTGGGAATTCTAGCAAAGTTTTAACTTCTCTTCATTTATGGTACACAGACATCTATGTTTAAGGGCCATTAAGTCGGAGTTATGTATCAAGAAGCCATCATTACAGTTTGATAATTGTCTTTGCAAACTTACAACACTTGCACCCACTTGGTCTTTGTAAGAACCAAGTCCATCTCATTGCTGACTGCTCACACCTCTCTGAAGATGTATGTGTGAGATGGGAATGGATCCTGTATTGTTCCCAAGACTAGTTACAGATTTAAAAACTACTTCTGATGACTAAAATGTACCCAGATACTTTTTTGAGAACTTTATTTTGTCTGTAAATGTCCTCTTTGACCAACCAAACAGCAATTTTCCTAATGAAAGTAACAATGTTGACTCAAGTTAATAACGTGTCTGTCATGAGACATCTAGGAAATTGGTGAGATGTGGTCAAAGTTTGGCTTATCTTTTACTTATCATTGGCTTTAATTTATACAGTGAAGATAGCAATAACACCTAATTCAGAGTTTGACCATGTGGATTGTAGTCATACATTTAGGCCCTGAGCACAATATCTTGTAAACTGTAAGTTAAATAAAATAGATTCCAGTTGAACCTGAAGTAAGACAGCAATATGGAACGAAGTAAGGGACACTTTATGCTAGTCAGAGATTTTTTCTTTTAATTTTTTTAAATTTTAAAGATGTTGGGTACAATTCAGGGTTAGGTAGACAAGTGTTCATTATGCAGGTACCCTTGTTGATGAGGTGTGCCTCCCCCTCCTCAGGCAGATTCCCACTACTACTGCCAATCCCTTTGCCTGCTCCCCTCCTGGCAGTTTCCCATTACTGCCAATCCTTTTCTTATAATATTATCATAATTGTTCAAGGTTCACTTATGAGTGAGAACATGTGATACTCTGTTCTTTGCTTCTGTGAAAGATCACTCAGTATTACAAATTCTAAGTCCATCCAGGTTGCTGTGAAGTTCATGATTTTATTATTCTTTATGGCTGCATAATATTCCATCATGTATATGTACCACATTTTTTTAATTCAGTCTTCTTTTGATGGGCAGCACAGTGAATTCCACGTTCTTGCTACTGTGAACAATGCTGCAATAAACATACGTTGGAAGGTATCTTTTTTATAGAGTGATTTGAATTCTTTCAGGTATATTCCCAGTAGGGGGACTGCAGGGTCGTATGGAAGGTCAATTTTTAGACGTTTTAGGAATCACCACACTGTGTTCCACTGAGGATATACTTTAAACTCCATTTTTGTAGAGAAAGAAAAAGTTACTTCAGAAAAGACAATATTGATTCTTTTTCACCAAATATTTCATAATTTTTTTATTCTTCTGATTGCAACACACACTAATGTTGGTGCTGTCTACACACTTAGAATACCTCAGTAAATGAGGTCTCCACAGAAAATTTACATAAAAATAAACAAGGTATCACTGTTCTCCTAAGTTCTTTGGAACAAAAGAGCATTGTAATTGTAGTTGCTGAAATACAGGACAGAATTGTATATGGTCTTATAGGTAGCTGTTTACTCAAAAGTATCTAGTCTGAGAAGGGTGAAAAACAGTATTTTATTCTTTAAAAATTGACTGAGTAAAAATTGACTGAGTCTGGATTAAAAAGAAGCAGGCAAGAAGGTATAAGAAGGAACAAAGAGAACAAAGAAAGAAGTGTAAGAGGGAAAAGCAGGAATAGCTCTAAACTTGAGACAGGCATTACTCCTTTCCTGGGAACTTTCTCTGCATACATTACACAATTAATTGTATCTGCAGCACCTGCACAACCAGTTACATCTGCTTCTATAAACTTGCTTGCACCAGCAGGAGATAGAAAATGTTGTTGTTAGATCAAAGAAAGCCCCTAGCACGTAACCCAGGCCTTCAGAATGCAGTTAAGGGCTATTTAAGACAATCCTTTGCTGCAGGACAGGGCTCTTGTCTTAGAACTTATGCTTCCAGCAAGTGGTCACTGGCCAGCAGAGCCTTGACTAATAAACCTCTCCTTTGTTAATTTAAGTTGGTGGGCTGTCATTTAATTTCTCGGACCCTACTTCAAGGGCAGTATATGTCAATGAATTTTTTATACAATGTCTAGATTTAGGAGATGAAAGAATAAGTAAGTCAAACAAGGCAGTTGAGCAAATGAGAATGAGGGGCACAGGGAGAGAAGTCACGGGGGAGGAGGGTGAAGGATGGACCAATCAGAGGTAGAGAGATCCAGGAAGAGGCATCAATTATGAGACAAACTGATCCTAAATGATGTCTTGAAGGTTTAGAGCCAAACTTCAAGTCATTAAAAAACAAAAAAAGAAAGGGGGGAAAAAGAAAGAAAGGAAAAAAAAAAGAAAGAAAAGGGAGAGAATATCATTCATCAGCCTATCAGGCCGTTCTCAAAGAAGGAAAAAAGCCACCCAACAAGTCAGTTCTCATAGACTTCATCTGGGCTTAACAATCAATGCTTGGATTAGCAGTCAAGGGGATAGAATTATATCAGATGAAAGTCACTTGACTTCTGTGGACCACAGCATCAAGACCAATCTTTAAAGTAAAAATATTGAATTTTTTCCAATTAACTAAGAGAAGCATCTTTAATTCTGGATTCCACCATGGGGTTAGCTTTGGCCAGCATGACAGAATGGAGATGTGAAGGAGGAGCTAATGAGAGAAAAAGGGAAAAGAAAGAATGCATAGGAGAACTGGAAGAGAATGAAGATGAAGGGAAGATAATTGCACTAGTAGGAGTCCTAAAAGCCACCACCAATTGTCTTAGTTTACCAACTTCTATGTAAGAACATGTTGCTGTTACCCAGTTCTCCCAAGAACAATGCTTCTTTTCTTATGACAAGCATGATATGTGAAGAATCAAGGAAGAATGTGGTGATGGTGATGGTGATGGTGATGGTGAGATTTGGAAAGCAGCCATAATTCACAGAAGAGATAGTTCTTTTTATGAGACTCAGTGACAAGAGTGACCATGATTTTCCCCTTTGGCTCATTATTGTTTCTTGTGGTTACAAAAGATACCATTAGAAATAATTTTGCTATTATCAGAGATGGCCTCAAAATTTTTTATTTCTAGAGAAAGTTGAATTTGTAAACCACCTCCAAACAGTCAAACAATCTTACCTCCATTACCTCATTTTATCCTCATAATAACTTTGTAAAATAGTCAGGAAAGGTTTTATCACTTGTCCTTCTTTAAAAAAATTTAAAAATTATATAAATGTTAAATTAGTTAGAATTGTGTTTTTAAATATCTAGATTTATGAGAAGCTTTTCTAGATGTCTTATTTTGATTAATCCTTATTTTGTTCTGTTATGATCAGATAATGCACTCTATATGATTTTGATTTTTTTTAATTTATAAGCATTTATAGAAATGTGCCATTGTCTTACTTGATAAGTATACCATGTGAACCTGAACAGTATGTGTATTCATCAGTGACTGAGTCTAGTGTACTATACAAATTAATTAGTACTGATGTGTACTGTGTAGTTCTTTCATCAATTACCAAAGGACAACTACTAAAGTATCTTACTATAATGGTGAAACTGACTAATTTTTCCTTTAATGCTATACATTTTTGTTTTATATATTTTAAAACCACATATATATAGATATGCATACATTTATAATTATCATTTCTTTCTGTTACGTTATCCCCTTTATAATTATGAAAATTCCTCTTTGTCTCTCACAGCCATTTGTCTTGAGAACTATTTTATCACATGTTAAAACAGCCACTCCTCTTACAGTGCTTGGTGTATCTTTTCTCATCCATATGTTTTTAAACTATCTGTATCTTTATAATTAAAATGTATCTTTCCAGCCAACATACAGGATTTTACTTTTTATATCCATCTATCAATCTCTGCCTTTTAGCAAGAGCATTCAGACTGATAGTATCCAATTTTGTCAAAATTTTAATGTTCTACTCATTCAGTGACACTATTTTTAAAAAAATCAAAAGGTAAGCCTCAGACTAGAACACATTTGCAATACCTATCTCAGAAAGGAATTGTTTTGAGAATATATAAACAAAAAAGATCTTACAATTCAATAATAAGAAACCAAGCAATGCAATCATTAAAGAGGCAAACAATTTTAACATACACTTCTAAAAGAAGATATTTGGATGGCACTAAACTACACAAAAAATTGCTCAACATCATTAGTCATTAGGGAAATGCAAATTCAAACTCTAATGAGACACCACGATATACTCCATACCCTAGAATGCCCAACATTTAAAGTATTGGCAAAACTTAGTTTTGTTAAGAATGTGGAACAATTGGAACTCTCATATTGCTGATGGGAATGTAAAATGTGGTGATCCCTTTGGAAAATAGTTTTTCAGTTATCTATACAGTTAAATACACTCTCACTTAGCATATGTCCCAGGCATTCCATTCTTTGGTATTTATACAAGAGAGATGAGATCTTATTCCTACACAAATACTTACACACTAATGTTCATAGTAGCATTATTTATAATTGCTGGACTGGAAAAACCCAAATGTCCATAGACACCTAACTGGAAAAAACAAATTGTGACATATTCATAAATATTAGAGTAACTACACAGCATAAAAGGGAATGTCCTAGCAATAAACATAACCTTGTGAGTGAGTCTCAAAAAAATTATGATGAGCATACGCTGGATTCAAAACGACATTTACACTAAGATGCCTTTCATCTGACATTCTAGAAAAACCC
This sequence comes from Carlito syrichta, assembly GCF_000164805.1. Classification (NCBI taxonomy): domain Eukaryota; kingdom Metazoa; phylum Chordata; class Mammalia; order Primates; family Tarsiidae; genus Carlito; species Carlito syrichta. The sequence goes on along the minus strand of NW_007246811.1, from coordinate 1,239,313 downwards.
AAAGCTAATCACCTTAGTGGTCCCTTGGGCTAGAGTTGGGTGTGAGGGCTGACAGGAGAGGGAAGAGACTGACAGTAAGTGGACAGGATAGAACTTTTAGGGGTTGAAAATAGTCTATATTTAGATTGTGGTGGCATGCACATTATTCTAGGTGCATTTGACTATACATTTTAAATGGGTTTATTTTATTTTATGTAAATTATATCACAGCAAAATTGATTTTAAAAATAATAAATGGAGTTGCAACAGAAGGAAGGACAAAGATGACCCCATCTATCTAATCTATTTTCTTTTTTTAAATTGTAAATACATGGGGTACAATTCAAGATTAGGTGCATAAGTGGTCATCCTGCAGGTGAAGTTTGAGTCTCCATTTGGTCCTGGTGTTAGTGCCCACCACCTCCCGGCCATGGCAATCAGATTGATCTTTTAAAAATATAAAAAAATTGTTTTATGTTTAAAAATTCATGGATGACTCATCATTGTTCTGAAGATAAAATCCAAAATTTTAACACAGCATCCTAAAACCCTGACTGCCTGGACCCCTCTTTAGTGCTTGAATGTCATCTGTGGAAAATCCGCTGATCCCGCCCTAATTCTCCAGATCTATTTTCAGTTCTCTAAATTCACTAAGCTCTGTTTTGCATCCAAGTCATTGTATAAGCATTCAATCCAACCAGAGCTCCTTTTCCTTTCTCAGGCCAAGGCTGAATATTATTTTATTGCCTGTTTGAGCACTGGGTTATGAGGTCCAGGAGTAGGATTTCAAATATGTTGAATAAATAAAACAGATATAGGAGTTTGAATGTAGCTGAAAATAACAGGCTGATCATTCTTGTTTTTCCTGGAAAAAAAAATTTACTAGAAACTTTATAATTTCCGGGTATGATTTTTAGCATTTCAACCTTTGGTTTCAATAAAAAATATAGTATTATGAAAAGTAAAACCACTAATACTATAATCTGTCTATTTGTCCAAGATTTAGGAGCATTTTACAAGTACAATCCTATTTGGAGGGAACAGGAGTTCTAAGCCCTGTCTTTTACAAATATTTTTCACTCATACAGCAACTATTCACCTAGAAATAGACTTGGAATGTTCTTCTACTGGAGGCAGAGGGCAGATGAGTAAGGAGACTTGCAGAAGAGTCTGGATAACTATTAAGGCACTTTATAATTTATAGAGAATGTTCACACTGTTACCTTAATAGTTGCCAACAGCACTGTGATGGAAATAACCAAGTGTTAACCCATTTTTGTCAAAGAGAATCCAAAGATTCAAGGATATTAAGTGATTTTTAAATTTACATACTAGAAGATGTAGAACTGGAGCATTGATTGATTTTCTGACTTTCTATAATCCCATTTTGATAAAAAAAATTAAATAGAAGAAATTAAGTTAGTAATTTTTGGAAAACATTTGTGCCCTCTGTGTACCTTTGAACTATTTAGCATATGGTTTATTGAAGAAAGAGTATCCAACTTTATTCTACAGATGTTTAAAAAAGGCATGAGTATTGGCATAATGTAGGACTCACTCCTTATTGGCTGAGTTGCTTTGGACAAGTCACTAGCACTCCCTAAGAATGAACTTCTTCCTAAGAAAAGTAGAGAAAATAATAGCAAGAATGCTATAGTCATTGTGAGAATTCCTGTAATAAGTGTATGTAAATCAACTATTAAATTACACATTCCTTAGTAATCACTCAATTACGATTTGTTTTCATTATAGTTGCCTGGGGAGGGAGTCAGTGACAGAGAACTCTGTAGAACACAGGGCATAAGAAGATGCTGTAGAAAATAAAAATCATTTTCTTCATGTGAGAGCATTAGGACTCAGATATGGATGGCGTGGTCACTAGATGTGATCAATAGATCTACAGGTGATGAAATCTCAATCAGATGGGAGAGCTGTAATGGAAGAAAACTCCTGGCAGGACACGTCGCTGTAAATGTAAAAAGGGAGTGCAAAGAGTTTTACTGAAAAAAATAATTCTGACCCCAATCAGAGTTTTGCAGTTGGCTTTTGCAATTCCTTCATATGTGGCTTCTGCTCTCATTACCTAGATGCTGCCAAAGATTGTTAACATTTCAATGTTATTTCCTTTGCTGCACAAGTAACTCATAGTCATTTTGTTAAAAAAAAAAAAATAGATGAAAAGACAGTCTCTTAACCCCTTTACCTGCATATAGAATATATATTTTGGGATATACTCTATTTCTTGTTCATTGCTATGGTCTGAATGGCGCCCAAAATTAATGTGTTGAAACTTAATCACCAGTGTGGTAGTAGTAACAGGCAAGACCTTTAAGAGATGATAAATCATGAGGGTAGAACCCCCATGAATGGAATAAGCAAACTTATCAAAAATTGGAATAAACTCGGTCAGCTCCTTTTTATGTGCTCACTCCTTATGCCATATAAGGAAACAGCAAGAAGGCCCTCACCAGGCTCTAACTGCTTGGACTTTCTGCCTCCAGAGCTGTAAGAAATACATTTCTACTGTTTATAAATTATCCAGTCTCAAGTATTTTGTTACAGCAGTGCAAGAAAACTAAGATTCTCATATATTCCAAAATTAGAGACTCACCAATGACTTTTTATTGTCTTTAAATTCAAAGAGCATGTCTTATCTCTCTTTTCACACTAAAACATGTATATACATATTAACCCTCTCCGCATTCTTCATTATTATTGGAAACTCTTGTGGTCAATCCCCTGACCTTTGTGAAAAGGTTCTGTTCTTACCGTGTCTAGGCTTCCTCATTCCAATCCAACCTAAATAACTCAGTTAGATTCATACTGTAAAACACAATTCTAATCCCTTAATCCCCTACTTAAAACATGCAATGAACAAAAAAAACTCTTGCTCTTTAGCTTAGCACACTAGCCCTTCTCCTCTTGTCTCAACTGATTTTGCTTCCCTGTTTTCCACCGTTATCTTTTCACACATGTCCCAGAAATACCAAACTCCCAACTATTTCCTACATGCTCTCTATATGTTCCTGCTCCAGGCATTCTTCTTGCTTTTCTTTTTCTTTTTTTCAGATATTTATTTACTTTGCATTCATATGTAGAAATGCTACTTATCTTTCATGTTTCAGACTAAACCACATCTTCTCTATGAGGACCATAAGGCTATCATTTATTTATTTGTTCAGTTATTTAATAATTTATTTACTTAAGTACTTACATATATAGAAACAAATTGTCATGACTCCCTATCACAACTATTCCCAATATTGCTTCTCCCTTCTTACAATTCCATTGTCTCTCAAGATATTTTCAAATAAAACACAGAGGAGTTTCCAATGATTACTTTTTTCCTTTTTTAGCGTAGGAAATTTTAAACTGTGTATGGAAAAAGTAACCCCCATGTAGCCCCAACCAGCTTCCAGAATTATTGATAATCTGCCAATTATAAAATCTATTCTTCTACTTTAAATATTTTTGTTGGAATACTTTCAAGAAAATTCCTGATACCTTACCATTTTATTAAAAAATATTTCCATATCAACTATTCTTTTCTCAAAAGAATAGGCACACTGCTATAACGACATGTTATAATGTCATAACTTATTTAACCATTGACATAACTTGCTTTCATAGTATAATTGTTTTTAATAAAAGGAAGCTATTTAGAACTATCATCCTCCTCTGTCTTTCCATGATGTGTTCTTGCCAGCTATTCGCAGAACTTGTCCTTTTTTTTCCCTTCTTTATTTTATTTTAAAGATTTGGAGAACAAGTCAGGATTTGGTACATAAGTAGTTTGGGCCTCCCACTGATCTTCATTTCCCCTGGTTTAGGATCAGGTATCCTTGGTGATGTTATGTGCCCCCTCCATCCGCTGGCAGTGTCCCACTACTGCTGACCCCTCTCTTGTACTATTGTGATTAATGTTCAGGATCCACTTATGAGTAAGAACATGTGATACTCAGTTCTTTGTTTCTGTGATGGATCCCTGAGTATGATGAACTCTAAATCTATCCAAGTGCCCATCAAAAGTGGACTGAATTTTTAAAAATGTGGTACATATACATGAAGAACCTATCCCTTTTTATGTTGCATGGAAGTAATTAATTTAACCACTTAGACACACTAAGGGAAGGAAAACTTGTTTACATGTGAATTCTCTAATGCTCGGTAAATTGTTCATGGTCAGGATCTCTGACTTGAGTAAATACAGAATTAATCATTGGACTTTGTCTATTATTTTCATAATCAGAATGATTTAATTTCATTATAATTTGTAATTAAGGAAAAAAAGAAGTTCACGTTTCAGTGTTGACGTTGTCTGCTTTGTTTTAGTAGGTCCAGGAGGGAAGTGTGTAAAAGATAAAAGTCACTGGAGAAGCGTTCTTTTCATTATTTTCCTGGTGATATCAGTGATCATTATGCAAAAGATATGTTGATGAGGATCAGTCTTCACAGGGACATTCCCAAAGAACAGTGTCAATGCAGTCTTGTAGATATTTTATAAAGATTATGCCAACTGTGCAACAAGAAATGAGTCTCTCTATTAAAGTAGTCATCCTCCACAAAGCATAACCTGAAATACATTAAAAGGGCATTACACCAAAATTTCATTTGAAGAAATTTCATGACCAAAATGTTTTCAAGTGTGAAGCCTTTGTATTATTAATATATTTTACCCTATTTCCTAGGTGAGGTCTTGAGCCATGAATGGATGAGATCCCTAAATTAAAGAATCAAAATATTTCATATAAGGATTATGCCAGCCATAACCAATAACTTTACTAAGTACTGAAAAATACAAATCTGAATGCCTACAGTTTTCTTAAATTCTCCAACTAGTAAGCTTAAAATAAAGGATGGCAAAATAAATGTTGTTCTAATATCTAACAATTCCCCTTCCATTCCTGTTTCTTCATTACGGGAATAGATTGAAGAAGTAACACATGTCCTCACTCTTTTCTCCTCATCCCTGCAGGCTTACTATATTGATGAAGCTGCTGTGGAATCCAAAAGAGTTTTGTAAACCAGGCTCGGTGGCTCAGCCTGTAATCCCGTGCCTTTGGGAGGCTGAGGTGAGTGGATTGCCTGAGCCTGTGGGTTCGAGACCCTCCTGGGCAACTTGGTGAGACCCCATCTCTACAATAAATCAAAAAATCAGCCGGGCATGGTAGCGCATGCCTGTAATTCCGGCTACTTGGAAGGCTGAGGCGGAAGGATCGCTGGAGCCCAGCAGGTCGAGGCTGTGGTGGCCGGGAGTGGTCACTGCACTCCAGTCTGGGCAACAGAGTGAGACTCCAACTCAAAAAAAAAAAATAGTTTTGTATATGAAGGATGTATCTGAAATAGAAGAGGAAGAATTATCCCACTGTATATCACACTAAATAAAATATGTTCTTCTTGGGAAACATTTTTAGAAACTCAATAAAAGAAATTGTTATGGCCTGAAGATAATTTTGATAGGAGGTGACTTTTCTTTCAGGTCTTCAGTGTCCTTCCCCCATATAAATTGCCCTAGGACTACATGTGCACTTATTGAATCAAAATGAACTTCTTAATAAAGAGCCCCCTTGGCTATATTGGCTGACATTTTCTAAATTCTCAAGAACCGACATTTTATCCTAACAAAGATATAATAAATGCTTAAATTATTTTAAGGTCACAGAATAGAATTTAGATATTTGGATGAAAATTATGCTATTAAAATCTTGCGTATCTTGAAAAAAATTTTTTAAAGCAAAAGAAATTATATAAAGTAATATAATGTTTATAATTCTGTCTCTTAGTTTATCTTTACTTCTAGAAGCATTGGATTTTAATCAAGATGATGTTTATGAATGTTAAGAAAAGAAAAACAATAACAACAACTCTCTGACATAATCATGATTTATATCTCCCAATAGCCCATTTGGCCAGAAATAAAATAATGGCAGAATCTGTGAAGCAACGTGTAGGCTGTACCACACTAAGTTTCATACTGGTTAAGTCTATTACAGTTCATAAGATTAATAAATACAAAAGCTTACTGAAGCCTCTTAGTCTAAAACTGGCTAGGATTAATTTTGTTAATATGCCAGTTTTTAAATGAATATTCCTTAAAAATTTCAAAGGTCCACAAAAATCTGTACTTGTAATCTGGGAAATATAAAGTAAAATGTGATGTTTTATTCACCAATGAGATGGAAAAGAACTTTTAAAAATGAAGATATTTTAGCAAGTGTAGAAATGTGAGTATTCTCCAACACCTTTGGTGGTAGAGCAAACTGATATGGCCCATTTGAAACTTAAAAATGCATAAACATTGAAAATGTGTTTCATATAAGTAAACAATTCAATTTCTGTAATTTTATATTATTGAAATATGTGCTGAAACAATAGACTTGATAATAACTAATATTGATTGAATGCTCAGTATGTGCCAGCACTGATCTAAGTGTTTTATACATATTATCTCCTTCAAAAAACTGAGGTTCAGTCTGGGCACAGTGCCTCCTGCCTGTAATCCAGTACTTGGGAAGGCTGAGGCGAGAAAATTGCTTAACTCCAGGAGTTTGAGACAAGCCTGGGAAAAAGAGTCAGATCTTGTCTCTACTTTTTAAATTAAAAAAAAAAAATTAACCAGGGATGGTGGCATGCACCTGCAGTCCCAGCTACTCAGAAGGCTGTAGCAGAAAGATCACGTGAACTCAGGAGGTCAAGGCTGTGGTGAGTTGTGATTGTGCCAATGTTCTCCAGCCTCGGTGACAGAGGTGACCCTGACTATAAAATTTTAAAAAAGAAAAGAAAAGGAATAAAGAAGAGAAAAGAAACTTTACCTGTACAATGATCATTTGTATACTTAACCCTGAATTGTGCCCCACATCTTTAAAAAATAAATTTTATTTATTTATTTTTTTTATTATCAATATTTTTTATTATGATATTGTGGGGTACAGTTAAGGGTTAGGTATACAAATATGCTTCACTCAGGCCCCCTTGTTGATAACAGGTTTCTCCTCGTCCCCAGACAGATGTTTACTACCATTAGTCCCATCCCCCCCATAGTTTCCCACCACGGTCAGTCATTTTCTTATGGTAGTACATTGGATGATCAAGATCCACTATATGAGTGAGAACATGTGATACTCAGATCTTTGTTTCTGTGAGAGATTACTCAGTATTACACTCTAGTTCCATCCAGGTTGCTGCGAAATTCATGATTTTGTTCTTTTTTATGGCTGTGTAGTATTCCATTGTGTATATGTATCACATTTTTTAATCCAGTCCTCTTTTGATGGACAGCATGGTTGCTTCCAGGTTCTTGCTATTGTAAACAATGCTGCGATAAACATTCGTGTGCAGGTGTCTTTTTGATAGAGTGATTTGAGTTCTTCAGGGTATATTCCCAGTAGGGGGATTGCAGGGCCATATGGGAGGTTGATATTTAGAGCTTTTAGGATTCGCCACACTGCTTTCCACAGTGGTTGCACTAGTTTACACTCCCACCAACAGTGTAGAAGTGTTTCCTTTTCACCACACCCTCTCCAGCAACTGTTATTTTTTGAGTTATTGATAATTGCGATTCTGACTGGAGTTAGGTGGTATCTCAGTGTGATTTTGATTTGCATCTCTCTGATGATTAGTGAGGTTGAACATTTATTGATGGGTCTGTTGGCTGCTCAGATGTCTTCCTTTGTGAAGTGTCTGTTCATATCTTTTGCCCATTTTATAATGGGGTTGTTTGTTTTTTTCTTTTCAGCATGTTTGAGTTCCTTGTAGATCCAAGATGTTAAACCTTTGTCAGACCTGGAGTTGGCAAATACTTTTTCCCAGTCTGTAGGCTGTCTCCTTGCTCTCTTGATGGTTTCTTTGGCTTTGCAGAAGCTTGTCAATTTAATGAGGTCCCACTTGTCTATCTTATCTCTTGTGGCCTGTGGGTTTCAGGTTTTGTTCAGGAATTGGATGCCAGTTCCAATTTCCATGAGGGTATGCCCTTCATTTTCTAAGGTTCTTATGGTTTGAGGTTTTACATTTAGGTCTCTGATCCATTTGGAGTCAATTTTTGTGTATGGGGATAGGTAGGGGTTGTGTTTCAATCTTCTGCATGCGGTCACCCAGTTTTCCCAGCACCATTTACTGAATAGGTTCTCCTCTCCCCAGTGGTAGGTGGTGGAGGCTTTGTCGAAGATGAGTTGGTTGAGAAATTGAGGTTTCACTTCTGGAATCTCAATTCTATTCCATTGATCTATATGCCTGTTCCTATACCAGTACCAAGCTGTTTTGATGATTGTAGCTTTATAGTAAAGTTTGAAGTTTGGTAATGTGATACTGCCTGCTTTGTTTTTTTTTTTGCTGAGAATTGTTCTGGCTATTCTTGGTCGTTTGTGCTTCCATATGAATTCCTGTGTTGTTTTTTCTAGGTCTGAGAAGAATGTTGCTGGTAATTTGATGGGTATTGCATTGAATCTGTAGATTGCCTTAGGTAAGATGGACATCTTCACAATGTTGATTCTTCCAACCCATGAGCATGGAATATTTTTCTACTTGTTTGTGTTATCTTTGATTTCTTTGAGCAGAGTTTTGTAGTTTTCATTGTAAAGCTCTTTCATGTCTCTGGTTAGGAAGATGCCAAGGTATTTCTTTTTTTGTGTGTGTGTGTGACTATTATGACTGGAATTGTGCTTTTTATTTGGGTTTCTGTTTCTTTGTTATTGGTGTAAAGAAATGCAACTGTCTTTTGCACATTTATTTTATATCCTGAGACTTTGCCAAAGGCCTTTATCAGTGTAAGGAGGTTTTTGACAGATTCTTTTGGATTTTCAAGGTACACAATCATGTCATCTGCAAAGAGAGATAACTTGACTTCCTCTTTTCCTATTTGGATACCCATGATTGTCTTCTCTTCTCTGATTGCTCTAGCCAGGACTTCCAATACTATATTGAACAGGAGGGGTGAGAGTGGGCATCCTTGTCTTGTTCCAGTTTTCAGGGGAAAATGGTTCCAATTTTTTTCCATTTAGGAGTGTGCTGGCTGTGGGTTTCTTGTAGATGGCTTTTACTATTTTGAAGTATGTTCCCCATATGCCTAGATGTTGGAGGGATTTTATCAAGAAGCGGTGCTGGATTTTATCAAAAGATTTTTCTGCATCTGATGATATAATCATATGGTTTTTGTTTTGACATCTGTTGATGTATTTAATTACATTTATGGTTTTTTGAATGTTGAATCAGCCTTGCATCCCATTGATGAAGCCAACTTGGTCATGATGGATGATTTTTGAGATGTGTTGTTGAATCCGGTTTGTTAGGATCTTGTTGAAAATTTTAGCATCTATGTTCATCAAAGATTGACCTGTAGTTCTCTTTCTTTGTTGGGTCTTTACCTGGCTTGGGTATCAATGTGATGTTAGCTTTGTAAAATAATTTGGGGAGAGTTCCATCTTTCTCAATTGCCTGAAATACTTTTAGTAGGATTGGAATCAGCTCCTCCTTAAATGTCTTGTAGAAAAAAAACCATCTGGTGCAGGGCTTTTTTTTTTGTAGGTAATTTTCTTATTATGTAGTCAATTTCCTTGATTGTTATTGATCTATTTAGGGTCTCAATTTCTTCTTGTTTCAACCTAGGCAGGTTGTGTGATGACAGAAAGTCCTCCGTTTCCTTGAGGTTTTCAAGTTTGTTTCCATACAAGTGTACATAGTAGTCTCTAATGATCTTTTGTATTTCTTCAGGGTCAGATGTGACTTCATCTTTTGTGTTTCTGATTGTGCTTATTTGGTTTTTTTTTTCTCTTTTTCTTGGTCAGTCTAGCTAGGGGACCATCAATCTTATTTATCCTTTCGAAGAACCAGCTTTTTGTTTCATTGATTTTTTGTATTATCTTTTTGTCTTCTATATCCTGGATTTGGGCTTTTATTTTGGTGATCTGGATTCTTTTGCTGAAATTAGGGTTTTTGTGGTCTTGCCTTTCCAACCTCCTTAGGTGGCTTGTTAGGCTGTTAATTTGTGATCCTTCCATTTTCTTCATGTGCGTTTGTAGGTATATAAATCCCCCTCTTACTAGAGCTTTCATGGCATCCCAGAGATTTTGGTAAGATGTTTCTTCATTTTCATTTGTTTCCAGGTATCTTTTGATCTATGTTTTGATTTCATCATTGACCCAGAAGTTGTTTAGCATCATGCTGTTTAGTGTCCATGTCTTTGTGGGTTTTGGGGGGACCTTGTTGGTGTTAATGTTTATTTTTGTTCCACTGCCGTCCGAGAAGGTGCATGGTAGAATTTCGGTCCTTTAAAATTTGCTTATGCTTGATTTATGGCCAATTATGTGGTCGATCTTAGAATACATTCCATGCAGTGATGAGTAGAATGTGTATTCTGTGGTCTTTGGATGGAGTGTTCTGTAGGTATCAATTAAGTCCATTTGGTCAAGAGTCACATTGAGGCTCTGTATCTCATTGCTGATTTTTTGTCCTGATGATCTGTCTAGGGTTGTGAGTGGGGTCCTAAAGTCCCCAGTTATGATGGTGTTAGAGTCAATATCTTTCTTTAGTTTTCCTAGAAGTTGCTTTATGAAAGCTGGTGCACCTATGTTGGGTACATATATGTTTAGGATAGATATTTCTTGTTGATGGAGTGAACCTTTTATTATTATGTAGTGGCCCTCTGTATCTTTTTTAATTTTTGATAGCTTAAATGGTATTTTGTCTGAAATTAAGATCACGACTCCTCCTTTCTTTTGTGTTCCATTCGCCTGAACATTTGTTTCCCATCCTCTTACTTTGAGTCTGTGCATGTCCTTTCTAGTGAGATGGGTCTCTTGAAGGCAGTATATTGTTGCCTGGTGATATATTATCCATTTTGCCATTCTATGTATTTTCAGTGGTGCATTTAGTCCATTCACATTCAGGCTAATTATTGAAATGTGAGAGTTGATCCCTATCAGAGAGTTCTTATAGAGTTGTTGTTCTTCCACTTGGATTTTTGTCTTTCTTTTGGTTTTGGGGTTGGTTCATGTGCATTTTATTCTTTTTCCTGTACTCTTGTGAAGAACGTTGTTCTTTTTTCCTTTTCTTCTGTGTTCAGTACTTTTTAAGTGATTCATGTAGAGGTGGTTTGGTTGCAGCGTACGTTCTTAGGGATTGGATATCTGGGAAAGATTTTAATTCTCCCTCGCTGATGAAGCTTAATTTGGCTGGGTAGGTTATTCTTGGTTGAAAATGTTTATCTTTTAGGACTTTGAAGATAGGGCTCCAAGCTCTCCTAGCCTGCAGTGTTTGTGTAGGTAAATCTGCTGCTATTCTAATTGGTCTTTCATGTTAGGTGATCTGGCCTTTTTCTCTTGCTGCCTTTAGGATTTTTTATTTCATGCCTACTTTGTTTAGGCGAATTATTATGTGTCTGGGAGTTGGCCTTCTCAGTTGTTGTCTTGCAGGGGTTCTCTGATTCTCTTGTGTTTGAATTTTTGCATCACTGATTAGATAAGGGAAGTTTTCTTGAATGATCTCATGGAAAGTTTGTTCCACTGTCTCTCTTTCTGCCTCAGGAAGGCTAATTACTCTTAGGTTCGGTCTCTTGAAGTAATCACTCATCTCTTGAAGGTTTTGTTCTCTCTTTTTGAGCTTGTTTTCTGTGTTTTTGAGAGTTTGGGTTAGTTCTATATTTTGGTCCTCAAACTTTGAGATTCTTTCTTCTGCTTGGGTACTTCTGCTTTCCATGCTTATCAGTTTGTTATTTATTTCATTCACAGTATTCTTTATTATTGTTATCTCAGATATCAGCCCCTTCCTAGTTTCTTCTTGTCTCTCCTCAATTCTTTTTAATCTCTCCATTAATGTCTTGATATCTAGGTTTGTAGTTTGAGACCCTTCACTCTGGGGGCTCTTCATTGTTTGCATTCCGAAGTCAGTTTTCTCAGTGTCTGCCCTCCCAGGGGTCTGGGAGATACTCATATTCTTCTTTTGGTTTTTCTTAATTTGTGTAAATTTTTCTCTCTCTCTCCCTTTCCCTCCCCTTCTTTAATTCTCTTTTCCAGGGAAGGTGGGGTTGCTTTAGTTTCATTTGTGCAATCTCCTGTTCTTCCTTATGAGGGTCTCTGGCTTTGTTCACTTTAAAGGTTGGAGTGTGGGCTGCGTGCTGTACTTTTTGCTGTTTTGAGGTTTAATTGAGGGGGAAGCTGTGATTCAGAATCTATATGCTGTCTGTGCAACAGTATGTAGGTTTGGTCCCTGGATCAAAAGGAGGTGCAAGAGAGGAAAATAATGGAGGAAGGGTGGTCAATAGGAAGTTAGAAAGAGAGGAGAGTGAGAGGGAAAACAGACATACATGCCAACTAACAGGTGAAAAAGAGACACAAGGCCAGAGAGAAGTGAAAAGACACGTGAGCAAAATTCCCTAAAGGATACTGGTAGCTACACAGAAACAGACCAATAAAATCCTGAAACAGATAGTGTAAGTCAGAAAGCAAACAAAAATGAGCAGAACAAACAGTCAAAATGATAAAATCAAAAGTCAAAATAAGAGATCAGACTAGCTCTGAAATCTTTCCTGAGTGTCTAAAGTCTCTTCAGCTCTGATCTCCAGCCTCTCCCCTTTGTTTTCCTTGCAGGCAGCTAGATTTACTGGCAGCTTGGGATTGTTTTGTTTTGTTTTTTTTAGCCTGCTGCCTGGGAGTTCTGTGATGTTGCTTTTGTCTGATTCAGCAGCAGAGGGGCTTTGTCTCCTGTTTAGTGATATTATCTTAGGAACCGAGGTAGAAGCTGCTGATAGATTGGTGGGGCAACGCAAATCTCTGCCTGGAGATTGGCTGAGGTGGCAACTTCACTTTCGTGAATCTTTCTGTTTGCTCATCTGGGTCCCTGTGTTCGCCACTGTGATGGACTGTGCTGGAGTGGGAGGAACCAGGGATCAGCTGCACAGCTGGGTGCTGGGTCTCTGGTGCCACCAGCAGGCTGGGGTGGAGGAGGGGGTCGGGAGTTCCCTCCTGTGGAGCTGAGAGCCTCTGATCAGCACCTCCTTAAGATATGCTGTTCCCTTACACAAGCATGGGATCACACGCTGAGTGTCTCAGCCAGGGTGGGCCCAAAGTTCCAGAGCTCCAAAGCTCAAAAGGTTAGTCAGTGGGCAGCGAGAGTGGCCCTGGGTCCCTCACAGGGTACTTCAGTCAGAAATGGGACCGGTATCTCTGAGGAGCAGGTGCCCAGAGCCTCCCTGGGTGACTGGCAGCTTGGTGCTGGGTGCTGGGTGAGATGATGTAGCCAGGGAGGGAGCCGAGACCCAGGACTCCCACATGGGAGGAGTCACATGTAGTGGAGCAGCAGCAGCTGGGGGCTGCAATATCCAGCCCTGTGTGGGACTGAAGGTCCCCGGGCCTCGGACCAGTGTGGCTGGCAGTGGGCAGGGAAGTGGGGGAAGAAAAGTAAGAGTTTTTTGGGAACTCACGTTCAGAGAATCTCACAAATTCACTTATGCCATTGCCATCTTCTAAAATAAAAATTTTTTAAAAGAAAAGGAAAGAAAGGAAGGAAAGAAGCAGAAGGAAGGAAGGAAAAAAACTGAGGTTTAAAGCAATTGCCTAACTTACCAAAGTACACACAGCAGAGGAACCAGGATTCCAACACTTTACGCACGTGTATTGTACATGGACACAGAAGGCTACTCACTGTAGCCTTTTGTGTAATGGCAGAAGACAGGAATCAAAATAAATATCTACCAACAGGAAAGTTATATTATATTATAGTATCCTATCAAATTATAGCATATTATATGTACTTCCAACACTTAAATTAAGCTGTGTCCAGCTTGCCTTTTTTAGGCAGCAAGCCTATAGAAATATTCAAAATACTTAACAAAAATATTTGCATGTGTGTGTTTTAGGTGCCAAGGGTTGTGCTAATCTTATTTATACGTTGATGTTTGGCATATTAATATCATTGTCCTTCATGAGGTACAGTTCTTGTTTTATTTATTTGTTTTCTCCTTTACTCTCAATGTGTTTGTTGTATAGACGATACTTGCATTTTCTTCTTTGAAAGATTTGTGACTTACGTGCATATTTTAAAGTACACAAAATTACTATGTTGTATCTCTTGTGATTGCCACTTTGTTCTTCTAGCAATATATTTCTAAGATCTATTAAATTTGCTACATGTCCAACTAGTCTGTTGTTTCTACTAATTCGTTGTACTCAAAGGTGGACCATAACATCTCTTACCATCTAATACTCTTGTGGCAGACGCCTATACTGGTACCTATTTCCAGCCAACAAAAATAACACTGTAATGAGCTATCTTATATATGTCTCCTTGTGGGTCCCCTTAGCAATTTTTTTGAAACATATATACAGCAGCAGAATTGTTAGAGTAGACTAGGCATAAACTTATTGTGTCCATATTCTACCAGACTGTTCTACAGTAAAGCTATACCAGTATTCACCACCAGCAGTAGCACGTGAATATTCCTATGGCCCCTATAGCTCTGCCTACAACTGGTATTATCTAATGTTCTTATTTCTATCTGTCTAACAGAAGTAACATGATACTTCACCATTGTTTTAGTTTCATTCTGAAAACAAATTAAACATATTCAAACTTAAAAGTAAAAGCAAAATTTGGTTGTGCAAGAAACAAAAGGGGAACCCCAAACCAAATTTGGGCTGTTCTCAATTGGACACATTGCACAGGGATATAATCTTGACTTTCATGAGCTGGAATAAGACCTCTCTGTACAACTGAGAGCCTATGTCTTTGTTTGAATTCTTCCAGAAGTAAAATGTGAGGCAAAAGCTCAAGTACAAACAGTACAAGTAATATCAATAGGAGAAAGAAAAACTGACACAGGAATGGAAGGTAGGCAATTTAGGAAGCATGATTTTGCCAGCTTTTACAATGGAGAACTACTGATGAAATATTCAGGTAAATACATACCTTAGACTTGACCTCAAGTGCCAGGTATGAAGTGTATTCACAAACTCCAGAAAGGCATTGATTGAGAGCTGCTCTAAGAAGTGCTCATTCATCTGCACTGCAGGGCCTGCTGTGCAACAGGCACAGGAATGCGTATAAAGGCATTGAAGTTTTCTAGAAAACAAGAATGGAGATGGGTGGAACACTGATAGAATCTGTGATAGTCCATCCCTGCACCACTCTGATTTCCTTGACACAACATTAAGTTTACACTAGCCTGCCATTGCTTCTTCAAGGTGCTGTCCAGTTACAATTTCTCAAAATAAACTTACTATAGACTTACTGGGGAAAGTGACCGTCCTGAGGCCAATACTGACATGCATTATCTCCCTTTTTCTCTCATCCTTTCTAGATTCCCCTAACTCTTGGCTGGCACTGGTACAGGCAACAGTTGTCAGTCCAGTAGGGTAAACCAGACCTTCCTACCTGAGAGCTGAGGGCCCAATTACTTTGTTCTTGTCAGGTCATGGTTACTGCAATTTCCCATTTATAATTATTCCTGGAAGTGAAAACACCAGAGAGAATTTTCTGAGTTCCACACATATGCCTTCCTGTCCACATACTGAACAGCAACTCCATTTCCTCATGATAATCTGGGTTGATTGCTTCTTCCTTTTCCCATTTGTCTAGTATGATGAACATACAATTATAGGCAGCAGTTTTAAACTTTAAGTTTAGTAAACTTGTACTGGCAGCAAACTTTCTTCTGGTAGAAACATTGCTCCTCTGGGAATGAGGATACCTAACAGAGTCTGAATTGTGGAGACGAGATAGGAAACAAAAATTCACCAAGTGACCAACATCACTGCTATGCCCATGTTTAGTTTCCAGAGTCATGCATTGGTTTAGATAATGTCATATAATTAACACTGGTTAAAAGCATAAGCCACATCTTGAAGAACAGTGCCCTAGCCCATAGGCTGCCGTGAATATCACCTCCAAGGTGGCCCATTTGCGGCTCCATCAAAAGGCTGTTCTACCCACAAAATCTAGTAGCTTTCTGGGTGATACAGTCGACAGCATAGCCAATGTCGTTGGCTCATGTTGAACCTGCTTTAATGAGCTTTTTAGTACAAAGCACTAGTATGTGGGACTGCATGATGATAAATATGATACTCTATGACTCATAAACAGAACATTTGTGAAAATTCAGTATTTACAAATGAAGTCTCAAGCTATCAAAAGATCAATATAGTATACCTTATGTAATAATAGACATAAGGAACAAAAATCCAAAAATATGATGTACCTGAAAACTAAAAAATCTAATCTTAAGTAATTTAAGGATCAAAAAATTAGCCATAATAGGTGTTATAAAATAATTAGAGCCAAAAGCAACAGAAGTACTAAATATTAAGAATTAGTGCATATTAAGAATTGCGGAATGCTATAAAATAATACATTAAAAATTTATTGAAGTGAGAAATTTAGAAAATGAGCAGAGAAAATATGATCAGATAAAGCATTAACCAAATCTAAGTGCTTAAAATTTCAAGATGGTAAGCCTAAAGAAATAGAATGAATATAATAATAACAAACTTAATAAAAATAAAAAATTAAACCACCAAAATCAAATACTCTTTCTTTGAAGAGATTAACAAAATACTTAATTTGCTGGCAATATTAATAAAGAAAAAATGAAAATTGATGTATAACTATAAATACAGAAAGTTATAAGTAACTTCAGTCCAAAAGTAAATATTAAAATATAAGTAAAATGTGTCAAAAAGCAAAATTGATCTAAGAAGAAATAAAAAGAGCAAAATTTCTAATCAAATAATAAACTCTGAAAACTGAAAAGAAAGATAGTTTTCTTAACTTGATAATGAATTCTTACTAAAAACTTACATTAAAAAAAATTTTAAGAGCATTTCCTTCAGTATAAGAAAATATTCAGATTCCCTCAATCATTGTTTCTATTGAATAATTTGTTGAAATTTTCAGACACAAAATTGGACTAGGAAAAGTAACAGAGGACATACAAATTTGAAAGGCATGTACAAAATTATTACTCATGAACCACAAAATTATCAACATGAAAATCTCAGGAAGTCTGTGGACACACTGTGAGAATTATAGTTTCACAAATTGAGATCAATCTACAAAAAGTATTCTCTATATAAAAACAAGAGCCTATTATAAACTGCAGTTTTCAAAACTAGATCCTTATTTACATTAGAATAAAACATACAAGGTAATTTTTAAAGTTTTTTTAAAATATTGAATAATTACTTATTAGTGATTATCTTTCTCCAATTTAATCTAGAAACAATATACTTCATTTTAATTTGTAATAGGAAACTTTTTTCAGAAGACTACAAGCTTACTCTAAATTTATATAGAAGAGTAAAGCATAAAAGCAGCTAAGAACATTCTGGGAAAGAAAACTGGGATGGGTGTAGGCTCATACTACTATATATACTGAACTTTTATAAAACTATAATTGTTAAATCTGTGTGTGAAAATGCAAATGAACCAGTGGAATAGAACATTGATTTGGGAACTTTGTATAAACCTAGAAAAATTATTATTAATCAGTGAGAGAAAAGTTTACAGATTTGTCTACATTAAAACTTCCTGTATCAATAATGGCAACATTAAAAAAAAAGTTAAAAGGCATGGCTTAAAAAATCTGTGTTGCCAAATTAGTAACTAAGATATAAAAATATTTTTATATATCAATAAAAAGCAATAAATATTCTTAAAAACTGTTAAAGGTTATAAATAGGCAATTTATAGAAAAAGAAGCCTGAACAGCCCTGTGGAGAATTGCATTATTGGCCCGATTTTTTATACCTCCCTATATTTAAGCCCTTTTTCAAGTGACTTTTCAGTTCCTCCCACTAAAGAGAAGGAATATGTTTTCTCACACTTTGACTTTGGATTGGTCATTTGGTTTGACCAAAAGAACAAGGCAGAAGTGAGCGCATGTGAGTTCCAAGATATAGCCATAAGAAATCTCACAAGTTTCTTCCTTAAGCCATCTTGCATGCTGCTGGCTTGTGTCTCTGAAAGACCATACATACCTGATTAATTAATTGAGTACTTGAATAAATAAGCAGCTGAATCTAGGCCTCGCCAAGGAGACAAGCCCAGCCTGAAATGCCCAGTCAAGCCTGGTCTGGATCAGTTGACTGCCAGCCAAACAACAGACCAAGTGCAATTCATAAATAAGAGTTGGTTTAAGCCACTGAATTTTGGATGACTTGTAATGCAGCATTATGGGGTCACTAGCTAATTGAACAATTGTCAATTTCACTAGTAGCTAGGGAAAGACACAGTAACAGGAGAGGCCTCTCATATTCATTAAAAATGGCAACCATTTAAAGGTCTGATAATAGCAAGTATTGATGCTGATGAGGATATGGGGAAACAGAAATTTTCACACATAGTTGCTGGAATATTAATTATTCAATACATTTGAAATACAGTAATAGCCAACAAATGGAAGCTGTTTATGCCCTGTGACCATTATTTCATGATTAGATACTATAAACCCTAGTTTATGTTTACAAGGAGAAACACAAGCCGGGCTCGGTGGCTCAGCCTGTAATCCCGCGCCTTTGGGAGGCTGAGGTGAGTGGATTGCCTGAGCCCGCGGGTTCAAGACCCGCCTGGGCAGTGAGACCCCATCTCTACAATAAATAAAAAAAAAATCAGCCGAGCGTGGTAGCACGCGCTTGTAATTCCGGCTACTTGGAAGGCTGAAGCGAAAGGATCGCCGGAGCCCAGCAGGTCGAGGCTGCGGTGGCCGGGAGCGGCCACCGCACTCCAGTCTGG
>NW_007246811.1:1127088-1220600 GCF_000164805.1 Carlito syrichta | reverse complement strand
AAAAAGAATCGGAGTTATAGCAGTCCTCAGTCATAAAAATCAACAGGCCATCTGCTGTGGGCTAAATAAGAATCAGGGTTTAGCAGTTGGAACTAGGTAATAGCAGTCCTCATATGCAGAATCTACTTGATCTCTAGCTAAAGAGAACTAAGAAACCCCTTTTACACGGTACCTCCATCACAATATCTACATGATATGTTGGTAATGGCAAAACAAAAATCAGGGTTTACAAACAGGATTCTGGGGAAAGAGAGTCCTCATATACAGGTCATTACATGGCCCCTCGGTAAAAAAGAATAAGGAATCTGTGATACACTAGTCCACAATCCGAAAAGTTCCCAGAGCGTCTTATTGCGGTATAAACAAGAATCAAGATTTGGCGCGTCTCATGTTTCAGAGATATTTGGCTTCTGGGTATTATGAATCAATCATTTCAGGACTGTATCAACATTGTGGTCCTCTTGAGAGTTGTAATCGGGTGTCTGGTAGTACCAATCCCTTAAATTCCTTGGAACAATTAAGGCCAGATTCCCGGAAAAAAAGTACCATATTGCCGTATTTGAATGTAACATTGGTCTTAAGATGAACTTGGTAATCCTTAAATTTCCATTTGTACTTTATTTGGAGAAGGACCGTGTGTTTTGCAGTTGCCTAATCCGCACTCCAGTCTGGGCGACAGAGTGAGACTCCAACTCAAAAAAACAAAAAACAAAACAAAACAAAAAAACAAGGAGAAACACAGATATTCATTGTAGCATTGCTTGTATTAGTAAAAGATTGGAAATAATAGAAACGCTTTCTTAAGAGAGAAATTGATAAGTAGTGGTATATTTACAAAATGGAATAATAATAATAGTCAAATGAATGAACCATGTCTATATAAATCAAAGTTACATAAGGGAAAAAAAGGAAGTTGCCGTGATGCATAATGTTTTCATTTATGTGAATTCCAAACACATAAGAATCAATCACTTATTATTTTAGATTAATATATATGTAGTAAAAGTATAATATATATATATAAAGGAAACATAACTGCTTCTGGATAGAGGTTGACTTTTGAGTAAGAGCAAAGGGATATTGAATGGCGGGGGCACTACAGATATATCTATAATATTTTCATTTTATAAAATGCCTAAAATGTTAAGATTTGTTACACATGGATTATGATTACATGAATACATATACTATGCTTCAATAGTCCATAATTTAAAATAAAAAATAAAAGTGCATTTCACATAGTAAACGCAAATATTATGCATTTGTTTAAAAAATGAAATAGATGTGTGTGTATAGACATTTAGAGTAAAAAAGCAGGTTACCAAACCTTGTATAGAGCTATTTCTCAGTACTGGTTCTGTTGACATTCAGGACTGAATGATTTTTTGTTGTGGGGGGCTGTCATGTGCATTGTGGGGCGATAAGCAGCATCCCTGACCTCTACTCACTAAATTCCAGGAAAAGTACCCATCACCTTCAGTTTTGACAACCAAAAATGCCTCTGGATATTGCCAAATATCTCCTGGGGAAAATTTTCTTTGGGTTTGTGTAATTCCATTTACATAAAACATAATCTATGTTTGTTTTGTACATATGTGTGAGTAACTGCAAAGAATACAGTTTGAAGTATACATCTGAGATCATATACCTAGGAAAGGAAATGTAATTGTAGACAATGGAAGAAATAGAAGGAAAGGATAACGCTTCTACTTCTGATCTGTTTGATTTTGTGAGCACATACTGCTTTTATAATACAAATTTATAAATGATCTAGGTGTAAAGGTAGTCAAGTTCTTACCAGTTCCAGCAAATAGAATGAATAGATCATATACTATTATATCAAGACTGTTTTTATCACTGGACCCTTGAAGCATATTTGATAATGGGAAAAGATTAAAAAACCTTAATTGATATTTTAAAAATTTAGTTGTTCAGGAAGTAATTTTAAAATCAAATAAAATTCCTGTGATATTGTTCTTCATTTGTTTCTACTAAACAGACTGTTGATGACCAAATGCTGATGCTTATTGGACTGAAAGGGCTCCAAGGATGCCTGGTGGCACTGATCCACCCACCACTCGCTGATCACGAAACTAAGCCTGCACTAGGGTTCTCACTTCAGAACTTCTTGCTAATCAGCCTTTGGGAGTTTCACCAGAAGGAGAAAAGAGGTGTACACTTTTACTCATAGCCCCAAACTGGCTATTTCCATAATCCGCTAGTCTCCACCTACTCTATGCAAGTAACTGAACTCATTCCCATCATCTGCAACCAAATCAACTCCCTTTCCTGTGTCCCACATCTCAGCAAATGGTACCACCATCTACTTAGCTGTCCAATCCAGAAATCTAGGAGAGGTTACTGTGACTTTCTTCCTTTTCTTATTCACATGTTGCTATCAACAATTTCTGTTAATTCTACTACTTAAATCTATCCCAAATATGACTCCTTTTTTTCCCATCTTGACTTCCATCACCTTAGATTAGTCTTTCTGCTCTGCATTTCCATCCGCACTGCCATCACCCTCCTCAGTGACCACAAGATCATCCAGAGTGATCTTTCAAAATTCACATCTGATTACATCCTTTCTTTACTTGAAACCCTTCAATAACATTCCCCTGCTAATAGAATAAAGACTCAATCATCAACAAGGCTATGACTTTTCAAAATCTGATCCCTACTTGTTTCTCACATCTTATTTAGTGACCTTTAACCTTGATTAAGAAACTTCCCATATGACCCTGCAATCCCCCTACTGGAAATATACCCTAAAGAACTCAAATCACTCTATATAAAAGATACCTGCACATGTATGTTTATCGCAGCATTGTTCACAATAGCAAGAACCTGGAAGCAACCATCAAAAGAGGACTGGATTAAAAAAATGTGGTACATATACACAATGGAATACTATCCAGCCATAAAAAAGAACAAAATCATAAATTTCACAGCAACCTGGATGGAACTAGAATCTATAATACTGAGTGACCTCTCACAGAAACAAAGATCTGAGTATCACATGTTCTCACTCATAGAGTGGACCTTGAACATCCAACATAATACTATAAGAAAATGACTGACAGTGGTGGGAAACTATGGGGGGGAAGGGAGACGGGATTAACGGTAGTAAATATCTGTCTGGGGATGGGGAGACACCTCTTATCAACAAGGGTGCCTGAACGAAGCATATTTGTATACCTAACCCTTAACTGTACCCCACATTATCATAATAAAAAATATTGATTAAAAAAATAAAAAGAAACTTCAGTTGCTCAGCGGGTCTTTTGATTCAACTAAAATCTTTCTCTCTTTCCTCTGCCTGCAGTGCTAATCTAGTCTGTCTCCTCCTGTTAGTATATTTTTATTTTTGGGGCACAGTTGAATTGTTACTTCCTATGGAAGCCTTAAAACTACCATCCTTACTCCAGGTTAGATAACATCTCTAATTGTGGCAATTCCTTCTACTGCTTTGTGCTAATGACTAATGAGATTTTTATAGTTATTGTTATAGTTTATCATTGTCTGTTGCACCAATTGTATTCAACATTCCACCAGACAAAGACCATGCCTGGCACAGTGCCATACAACTCAATAACTAATGATTAAAAGTGTGGACAGTGGTACTAAGTACAACAGGAGGTAGGAAAAAGCGCAAAAATGAACAAATATAGTAAAGCATTTCAAAACCTAGAAAGGGCAACAGACTTGCATACTTCTAGCCAAAATGCAATGTACTTCTAGCCAAAATGCAATGTGAGAACTATAATAGTGTTTGGAACCACTTCAGGAAACTTCATTAATTAAGACTGGACAATTACACTCTGATTTATATTCCATTGTAATGAGAAGTTGTGCCTTGGGCAAATTTCTTAATTTTTTCAGTCATATATTCCACATTTATTAAATAATAATAATAATAATAATAGTATCCACATTTTTTCTTGTCTCCTGATGTTCCAGAAAGGAAAAGTCTTAAGACAACTTTAGAAAGAACCCCATGTAGAAGACTCATGCCTGTGTTTTTATTCCTATGACTTTAGCCTGAGAAGAGCGAAGCCCAGTAGACTCTTTCAGTAAGGTTTCATCTTACTGCTAGTGAATGGTTCACCTAATTTCCCATTAAAGCAGGGTTGCTCTGGTGGATTTTGACTTAGTTCTCTTTCTCTAAAGCTGGAGTGCAAAAACATCAGTTTTTGTCATCAACATCTTTCTTTCCGATCCTGGATTTATCTTTCTTTGATTATTCCCAATTTTGCCATAAAAAATCTATGAAAGAATTTGACATATTTAATGTAGATGTAAAATGTCTAGCATAGTGCCTAGAGCATAGTAGGAACTCAATTGACATCAATTTCTTTAGTTTTCCCTTTTTAAAAAATCATTACCTAGAATAACAGTATATTCTGTGACTTAAAGGAGAAACAGAATGAGAGGTGAATTTAAAGGAAAAAAATAAATCAGAAATTGGGTTTCTTTCTTAACAGAATCTCTGGCTTCCTCTAAGAACTGTTTTTTATTTACTGTAAGTTCTACTCCAAAAATTAGATACAGGAAAAACCTTAGATGATAAGATATCCCTGTTTAGGGTTCAGTGTGATTTTGAGTTGTATAACATAAAATTTAGAGGTAAGCTTATGTGATTGGGTGTGAACTTGGTTGACAATGGGAGTTCTCATTGTTTTCTTTTAATGCAAAACAGAGAAACAGACTCCCAGATTCCCTGTGTCTGTGGAGACCTGAGTTTCTTGCCAGGAATATCAGTACAACACAAATGATATTTCCAGGTGGTGCCCAAGAAACAATTGCTTGTGCAAGTTCTCACCAGGAGACTTTGCTGATGTCTGAGTAGGGTATACCTGAGACAGAGAACAAGGCTGTAGAAACAAAAATTTTAGAAGCTTTATTATTCAATAGGCTAATCTTGTGACTTGATAAAAAAAAAATTGAAATGTTTTTGATCCTGACACTTGATTGTCTCACTTTCCTGGGGTGATTGAAACTGCCCCTTAAAGGCCATGGATTTCTAATAAATATCAAGACAACCCCTCTTCATCCCTAACACCTATCCTGCCAGACCTGTTTTTAAGGTTCCACTCTTAAATCTTTTTTTTCAACGGACCAAAGATTATTTGCATTTTAAAATGAACTGTATTTAGGATTATTCCTATGTGGCCACTGATTTTAGTTTGTTAATGGACTACAAAGTAAATCTATGGTAAAAAAAAAAAAATAGCTCCTTCCTCCAGTGTTAGGTGAAGAGAAATACGGGTCTTTCTCCATTATGATAAGTCCTATAGAGACATTTATTTTTATTATCTCAAAATTGGTCTGTCCTCTTCTGCTCTCTTATGACAGTTGTTTAACCACAAAAGTGGTGAGATATAGAGGAAAGTGTTTCTCAGTCAGATAGATCTAATGGTTGTGCTGCTAAGCCGATAGGCCAGGGTGATAGGATTTGAAGAAATAATTTCATTTTGCTTACTTATCTGTATTTTATTGGTTGTTCTCAAAAAAGTACAAAATTTAAAAATAGAAAAAATAGAATTTGAAAACATTTTAAAAACCAACTCCTTTCCTGCACAATTCATATTGTAAAATAAGGTACACTCTCCTATTCTAAAATATATCTATTATTTTCAGTTCTGAATTGGTCATATTCCAAAACAACACAAGATGGAATTTATTTCTTCAACTACCACTCCCAAATAACCTAATTATTCTGACTACTGGTTGCTATTATGTTAATGAGCACCAACTATATATTATTAATTTGGCATTAACTACAGTACAACAAATATCTGATATATACAAAAATTTCAGCATAAAAATTCAAATCATCTACCAGCAATCATTAAAAGAAAGAAATAAAAATGCAAATCTTGGTTGGTGGAATTTTTTACTATCCAGTTATTCTTTTGAAAATTTGTTTCTATTCCTATGAAATAGCATATGTTAATCTAAATACTGAAAAAAGAATCATAATTATATGAATTTTGAAAGTACCGATTAATACTGCAGTTTTTCACTAAAAGAGTATGATAAAGTCATCTATATATAATAAAAATTATTTATAGTGTTATTCTCATCTAAAGACATTTCTACATCTTGCTGTGACAATTAACTAAGGCTATATATAAGTACCTAACAATTAAAATAAAAACTATTAAGATGGTAATTTTTACTTTTCTCTATTTCTTTTTTTAACCTGTGATTTCCCAGTAGCCCTGTCATTTTGAAAGTAAAAAAATGAAAAAATATGTTTTATGTTTCAAGGTCCACAATGCAGGGGAGCCTCTAACAGAAGACAGAAAAATCATAGCAAATATGCTGTAAGTTACATGAGAAGCTTCACCAAAATAGGAGTCCGTGAATGCTCAGATAGAGGACTTGGTTCATCTTAAAGGCATATCTTTTTGTCTTGAAAGAATTAAGATCTTAAAAAATGTCACCAGCTGTACAATGGAACCTAATCATTCACTTTAAATTGGAAGCCTTTAAATTTACTGTTTGTAAAACATTCACCACAGTGCCATTTATATAGACATTCCCCTTAAAAATACATTTTGGTGGTGACAGTTATATTATTTTTAGCTTTACGTAACAGCTGCAGACTATAATTAAGACAACTAAAATTTGTAGATGACATTAGTCTTCTATAATATAATGTCATGTTAGTCACACAAACTGTTGTTTTGCAGTGTCCTGAGCCTATACCCAGGGCTCCTTATGCATTACTGGATTTGTGTTAATACTATTTCTAGGAATTGTTCCTGGTAGCATATGAGGGCTGTGATATTCAGGAATCAATCTCTAATGTTTTAGAGGCCCTACTGCAGAGACTCTCTCCCTGGATACTTCTTGCTTTACCTTACTTCCCAGATGCTTAATTTCACACTATTTCAAGAGCTGTTGCTGCTGTAATCATTTCTGATCTATTTTTTATCACTTCATCGACTTATTAACTGAGATGTTTTGAGTCCCCATGGTAGGTATCATATTCTCTTTTTTCTTAATCCTGCCAACTTGTTACAAAAATATAAAATCAGCCATTGATTGATATGCCAGAAACATTGGAAATTGAAAGAGAATAGAATATAATTAGTACAGAAAGAAGCTATTAAGTTGTCTTTAGTGAAAGAATGATTTGTTTACATTGAAATTCTGGTAAGTATGAAATTTAAAATTATAAACAATCATCTTACTCAAAAGAAGGATACAAAATAAAAAGAGGAGGCGAATAAAGAGAAAGAAAATAGGGAGGAGACATGGAGGAAGAGAAAGCAATAAAACTGGCTTTGAGACATTTTTTAAAAAGCAAAATAAAGCATGCCTGGATTCAGAGTAAAAATAGCTGGTCCCAGGGGCATCTCCTCCAATTCACCCAGTCAAATCCAGGGGCATCGGTTCTCTCCTGATGCTCAGATTCCTCTTATCTAATGCAAAATGAGTCCATAGAGAGTGGGGGCGAGGGGATTTCCAACTCTAACATTTTTTGTGGAAAAGGTAAAAGATTAATCATCAAAACAGATCAGCTTTTTAAAGATAAGAATTGCCTCTTCAATAAAGTGGTAACATCATGAAATCATGATGAAATGTTTTTCTTCTATGCAGTCACATCATTTAAAGCATTATTATGGAAAAGGCAAATACATCTAACAAACCAGGGACATTTTCTATCTGTTCTCTTTTTTGTTGATATCCTCTGGCCATTGGAATTAAGAAATATTTAATTCTTTTAATCTACTTTTTAAAAAATCTTAGACACTATACTCTTGATGTTTCTGATGTTCTCTAGAATAAGGGAAGTTCATGTTGGATGACTGAAGTAATACTGATTTTTTTTTTTTTCCCAGAAGATCGAGACTTTAAATTCTATTACCCATTGACTATTCTTTCTAGGACCAGGTTTATATTTAAGACATGACACCTTAATTAAGGTTTTTAACCACTGTGTTTCACAAGTTCCTGACTCTACAAAAGCTTTTTCTTGCAAGTAATGTTCTTTACAAAAAATCCTATTAGGACTAACAAGTGAATTCAGTAAAGTTGCAGAATACAAAATCAGCATTAAAAAAAATCAATTGTGTTTCTATATACTAATAACAAGTCATCCAAAAAGAAATTTAAGAAAACAATTTTGTTTACAACAGTATCAAAAAGAATAAGATACTTAGAATAAACTTGACCAAGGAGGTAAAATACTTATACACTAAAAACTACAAAATATTGATGAAAGAAATTAAAGGAGACACAAATAAGTAGAAAGACATCACGTGTTCAAGGATTAGAAGACGTAATACTGTTAAAATGTCCATATTACCCAAAGTGATCTACAGATTCAACACTATCCCCATCAAAATCCCAACGGCATTTTACAGAAATAGTAAAAATAATCTTAAAATTATCTAATTTAGTTATGAACCTTTATTATTCAAATGAGTATTCTAAATGCAAACACAGATTCCTTCCTACTTTGTTCTTTCAATTTTCCAACGTCTTTCTTTTTTATTTTATTATATTTTTCAGCTTTGTTTATTTATTTTTTAGAGTTGTGGGGTACAAGTGAGGATTTATTATATAAGTAAGTTCCATACAGGTGAAGTTTGGGCTTACAGCTGACCCTCTCTCCCCTACCTTATAAAGAGCCAGGTACCCTGTGAGTTGTCACATGTCTCTCACTCCCTCCCCTAACAGTGTCCAGTGTCTGCACGTCTTTCATTTTATGAGATTGCTTATGGATCCTCAACAGGTTTATCACTATGAAGTAACATGGAAATAAGAAAAAAAAAAAGAATATACAAATTATCTTTATTCACCTTATGAATTGCCTTATTTTCAGCCACAAGCTAGTCTTCTGACAGAAAGTTTGGAAAGTAGGTAAATATGGTCTTCACTGATGCTTCTAGCCCCTTCTTTTGGATGGTGTGGTTGGTGTTGTTTACAGGGTGCATTCGCTGGCCCACTTTTACAGGGCTTGCTTAGACATTCCTACTGTGGCTTGTTGTGTAGCACTTTTAGATAGACCGTAGTGTCTCTGTTCTTAGCCACATCTGCTCCCCTTTAAGTCTCTTGTGAGTTGTACCTTGGCTCAAATCTCAACTCTAAGTCTTTGATGTTCTTCTCTTGGTTTGTAGAGATTCTCCCATAGCACCTGTTTTTGTGCTCACATCCTAAAATACTTCTGCTGTGACTGCCTCTATTCCTGGTTTAAAAATAGAAAGGTATTTTGTGATACATATTCACTACTCATTACTTAGGTATGAATAAAAAGGAGAGAATACACTTTCATAGAATGGCAGAACGAGTGAGCATAAAGAGCAAATAGCTTTTTTTTTCTTTTTGGCATGAGATAATACTTCAGAGATTAAATTATTTTCCTCATGGGAAGCTACCACAACAGAGAAATGGCAAAGATGATGACTTCTGATTCAAAATGTGAAACCTTCCCTATACTGCTATAGTGAGTTGGATGGGAATTTCATACACCGCAACAGTCAGTGGATGAGAAATGTGGGGCTGAAGAGTGCTAAAATGCCCTAAGTGTACATGATACCAGTTGCACATGGACGTGCACTTACCAGATGCAAAATGTGAAAGTATTTTATCAACTTAAAGTCCATATAAATTCAAGATATAATTTTCTACAGTCACGTAGCTTCATGTGAGACTGACCTCAGAGGTAGCAGAGAGTTCATTTTTCTACAACTTAGACCATCAATGACTAGGTCATTCACTTTTGGTAGATGTTTTTCAGAATTTCTCTGCACTCATCATAAAAATACCCTGGGAGCTGGGCTCGGTGGCTCAGCCTGTAATCCCACACCTTTGGGAGGCTGAGGTGAGTGGATTGCCTGAGCCCGTGGGTTCGAGACCCGCCTGGGCAACTTAGCAAGACCTAATCTCTACAATAAAAAAAAAAAAATTAGCCGGGCGTGGTAGTGCGCGCCTGTAGTTCTCGCTACTTGGAAGGCTGAGGCGGAAGGATCGTCGGAGCCCAGCAGGTCGAGGCTGCTGTGGCCGGGAGCAGCCACTGTACTCTCGTCTAGGCGACAGAGTGAGACTACAACTCAAAAAAAAACCTTGGGATAAAACAACTTCAACAGGAATTTATTCTCTGTGGAATGGGGTGTATAGGAACAGGGTTAATATAATTTTAAAATCATATTAGTGCAGCTTTGAAGATTAATACCAATATTAATAAAGCTCTTTCCTTTTGATCCAGTATTTGGTCTGATCTACCTGCATTTCTCATTCTGAGTATGTCATTCACAAAGGAGTATTTCAAGTCAAAAGGTCAGTCTGACTTAGAAAATGAGGACAGAAAAATTTAAACTGCTTTAATTTTAGGTTTAAAAAAACATTACAGTTAATTTCAATGGTGGGTTAATTATCACATTCTGGCATATGCAGGACTCCGTTTCCTCATTCTGTTAAGATGTTGCTATTGTAAACTATTTTCCTTTTTTTTTTTTGACAGCTTGAAAGCTATTGTACTCACTTAAAGAGTTATGCATCTTTCTAAGCTGAATTCCAGAATGATTATGGTGATGCTGCTGTCATTGCCTAATATAAATTATATGCTTATGAATGAAAGCATACCATGATAGTCTCAGGAGAATAAAGTCCCTGTCTTTGAGAACTGTTATCACATAACTTGCAGGGAAGTTTATAAGATGTAGTAGCGATGATTTCCAAAAGCACTTTTGTGAAGTGCAACCCGGTCCTTTGGTACCTGTTAGTGTGCACCTTGAATACCAGGTAGACCTTACAGATACCTAAAGACATGGAGAAATAACCTATATCCATCTATATTTAAGGCAAAATACAGAGGAATAGAAAAGTTATCTGCCCTCCATTTAAGCTTAGAGGTAATGATGACATCCAAGCACGCCGGAAATCAGAGAACTTCCCAGAAGTCTCCTGTGTTTGTTCTGAAGTCATCCATCCTTCAAGTTTGCTTCTTTGCCTTGTTCCCTATCACTCTTAGTGCTGTATCTGGTGAATATTATTCATGCTCTCTCCTTTGTTCCTTCAAATTTTCTCCTAATTTTATAACTAAAAGGTAGATGTGATAGGAGGTATGGAAGATATTGAACAAGTTATGGAAAAGATGGAAAGATTGAGTGCATACTTTGTGGCAGGGTCTGTGCTAGATGACTTATATTCATCATTTTATTTAAAATCCAAATCAAATAAAGATGGTTATTAATCTCATTTTAGAGTAGAGGAAACTAAGACTCAGAAAATTTGTTACTAATCAATGAGTGTTTATTAGCAAGTAATAGATTTTGAACCCAAGGTCCACACTCTTCTCCCTATAATACTGTTATGTCAGGTGATCTCTTAAAGGTTGCTGTTGGTGGAGGAAGGGGCCAGGCAAAAAAATCACATGACACATATGAAAAATTAAGCATTATAAAGGAAGGGAAACATTCACAAGGACAAGGTCAATAAAACAGAGATACATAAAGTTCTCTGGTGTCCTCATCTTTCTATGGAGCAGTATGCCAGGTCAGGAAGTCTGCATGATATAGTGTGACCTTTAATCAAATGGGGGGAACCCCTTGGGTATCATTTTTTTATTCATATGAGAAAACAATTTCATTAACATGAGATATGACCCAGGCAGTCTAGATTTTGGGGGTCAAATATTTACAAGTACTTTCCAGGATTACCAATTATCAAAGACCCTGGGCAGTTGGAGAATTTTGGGCCCATTCTTGAATGGTAGAGCCCTGCTCAGGGAGGAAGTATTCAATTTCATGGTAAACTGATTGAATACTGCTCCTCCAACTGGGAAGAGGAGAGTCAGGATCCAGCTAGTGTGTGGTCCAGGTAGCCAAGAGTGAGCTCTCAGTGTTGTTTGCATGAACCTGATCTTAAATACCAGACGTACTACCTAGAATATGCTCGATTATTATATACCTTCTCCTCTTCTAGGATCAGGCTCTGGGACTCCTTAAGATGCATACCTGCTACATTGCTTTTGAAAGTCGCTCTTTGGTCATTAACATGATGATAGGAAGTCATCAAATAAGAGTTAAATATGATATAAGATTTCTATACTCTTTTAATTGATGAAAAAGTAAAAAAAAATTAAGTTGGCTTTTGCTCCCTGTTTTCCCCCCTTTACCACCCACATAAAGAAGATTGAGTCTGAGAACCATTATGTATCTTGCCCTGGGGCTTCTGCAGCCAAATGGCAATGCCAGGATGAGCACTACACTAGATTTCTCTAATTTTCCATCCCAGTGCTTCTTCTCCTGCCAGGAATGTGACTAGAGTGTTAAATTTAAAAGCACTAGCTTAGTGAGGAATTTAAAGAGAAGTTCAAACATATCTGTGGCAGTTCTGATTTACAGTTTGTTGTTGGCAGTATGTGGATGTGGGGAATTAAGGGATTTGGCATGATACACATTTTGTCTCTTCTCACTATACAGCAATTTGACTCAATGCAACAAACATGTCTAAAGCATTTATAAACAGGGCAGTATGCTGAGTACATTGGAAATAGAGAGATGAGTAAGACAATTCTTAATCATTGAGGAATTTTACCTGGATGCACCTGTCTCATTTTTTACCTAGGGCAGTATTGACTGCAAGAATATCAACCCAGGTGTATGCAGTTATTATTATAAGCTGCTCAGAAGATCATCCTAAACCACTGATAACTAATGCATGCTTTTTCATAGTAGTACTATTTTAGGAATGAAGATAAATTAAACAAAAAGAAAATTAAGATAAGGAATGTGAGCACTGCAGTTTCTGAGGAAAGGGCTACCAATCGTTTTCTAGTAGGTCTTGAGAACTTGTCAAAGAGATGCCTCAACTTTGTGGCTGCTTCGAGACACTTGACTGGAAATTCCCTTCCAGAAAGACTCTTGCCCGGAGAAACAAGTACTATACTTCCCTTTACAAAGGTTTTCCTGGTGGCAAACCTACCCTGACTTTTTGAATTAGGTGCCTTCTCCTGAAAATACTAAAAGAAAGCAGAAATTATTTTATCATCATAATTGTACACCATAATAATTACACCTAAATCTCATATGAATATTTTAGGCTGAGAAGCATTATGCATCTTTTGATCACACCTTAAGTATGATTTTGATTTTCAATCACTCATCAAACAGCAAATCTCAGAGTTATTTTGGGTCTTCAGCATCTTAAAAGCAGTAGCTTATTTATTTTTTCCTAACACAAATTAAATAGTACATCAAAGAGAAACGTGACTATAGGAAGAAAAAAGCTGTAAATTCAGAAATACATAGGCCAAGAAATAGACATCAATGGAGATCAAATCAGAAATATAAGTATTTAATGAAACACACACATATGAAATCTTGAGTGATTAAAAAAACCTTAGGGTGAGTTGGGCGACTTAATTGACTGTCACTATAGGATGTGACATAGCTATCAAAAAGGTCAGTGTAATTTGGGGCTGGCTATGCAGAGTCATCATTTCCCGAAGTGGAAAGATAATATTCCCTGTTTGTGGTCTGGGCTTCACCCAGGAAACAAAGTAGCTATCAAGGTGAATTTGAGAATAGACACTAAGCCATTTTTGCACTTAGCACAGATAATTGGAGATATGCACGATGACTCCACCCTTGACTTTCATGGCTACACAGCAACCTTACCTTAGTCAAATGGAATTAGGTCTTCTGAGAGTTTATTCATACACAATAGCCCTAATTTAACTTGTCAGTTGCCTGTCTGCACATGAGAAGTTTCAGATCACTATTACTGAGTTGACTTTTCAGTGAGCACAAAGAGTTCCTTTGAGAGGCTTGAAAATCAATTTAGAATAGGAGATCTTGAATATTTCAGTTTATGGTGAGAACTAAGCTGTTCTTTATGTCTTTGTGGCAGGCTCAAATCAGACCCTCAACTCCTTTAAAATTCTGCTGAGTGGAAGCTAAAGGCATTATAGTTTCTTTTTAACTTGTTATTTTAGAATAGATCTAGATTTTCCAAAAAGTTGCAGAGATAGTACCAAGAGTCCCCACAAACCCTATACCCAGTAACTCCTATTATTAACGTCTTATATTAGTGTAGCGCATTTGTCGCAATTAATGAACTGCTATTGATTCATTATTATGAGCTAAAGACCATACTTTATTCAGGTTTCCTTAATATTTACTTGAAACTGTTTCAAGATTTCATCCAGAATACTGTGTCACATTTACTTGGCTGAGATAGCTTCTGAGATCTTCCTTGTTTTTGAGAAATTTGACTTTTTTGCAGGGTAATAGTCAGCCAATTGCAAGGGATTCTGATAACCAACAATTTGGGGCAACAAAATAAAGTAATATTGGATTATAATTCAAAATATAAAATAAATATTTATGAGCCCATGTTGATACAAATGAATGGATGATTTATTGAAAAAATGAATAAATAAATAAATACAGACAAATCCCCCATGCAGAAGAATTTCAACTAATTCATGTAAATAATTCATCCCCAAGGAGGTAAAACATAACTCCTCACTTTTTAAGTATAGACTGTGCATAGTCACTTTCTTCCAAAGAGTTACTACACGGGAAGGGGAAAAAGAGTAACTTTACAGTGAATAAACTTGACAAATGTTATCTCAGTCAGGTGATCAAGGTCATCATTAACAGTTTGTCCTCCTGATATGATGTGGTGAAAATGACGCTTTACCTCTGTGCTCTTCCTTCCAAAAACCCATGTTCCAGTCTAATTAAAAAAAAAAAAAATCAGACAAACCCCAACTGAAGTACATCTAATATAGACTCTTGTCCAGTTGCCAAGAGGACAAAAGGAGAAAAGCAGTGTGAGGATATCCCTCAAGATAAAAGGAATAGTTGTGATGATCTCTTTTATTTTTCACAGTTCTACTTTTTCCCATCAGCACCTGGAAACAGAGAATAAAGTGACCCAAAAACCCAAGAAGGCAATCCTTTTCTCTCCTTCAACTCATTTTGGTAATTAAGGGGTGAAATGTGTGTGACCTGGCATCTAAAGTGATTAAACCATGATTTGGGGTCTCCTCCCATATGTATGTGGTGCAGATGGATCATAGCAGTTCCTGGTCCCTGCTTTCCTGCTGTAACCAGGCTACCTAGAGATAGAAGAGCTGACTGGTAGCAAGTAAATGTAATCCACACTCACAAAGGGAAATTAACTTTATAAAAATGATCACTTCTTTATCTGTGTCTAGAACCCCACATCTGAGCATGTAATGCAAGATTACCTTAGCGAGGTGGCTATATTTTAGTATGAAAATATTCCTAGTAACAGCTTGGAGGCCATTTCCCCCGCCCCAATATTTGGCCCATATGAACTTGGTTATAAGATACACACTCTCCAATGCATGAATACTTTTAAATTTTGTTCATTGTTAGGAGTAGGTCCTTTGCTCATCCTCCTGGTTGTCATCATGTTTGCAGGAGCCTATTTTGTATGACAGATTTGAAATATTCCTCATGAAAAGAGGGAGAGGCCTGCCATTATTTTTCTCATAGAGACCATTCATCAATACCAACCCACCCACACATTTCAAGCACTGCTACTAAAAAAGTTGTTTTGAATTCATAAGCCATGTATAATTTATTAGCTAAATATAGCAAGCCACAGGTTGACTAATGAAAGTAAATGCAAATCATTTTGATAATCACATTCTTTAAAAAATTTTCTAACATACATATATATGTACTTTTAAATTATTTATTTATTTATTATAGAGTTGTGAGGTACAGGTAAGGATTTAATACATAAGTAGGCTACCTGCCGGTGAAGTTTGGGCTTCTAAATGGCTCTCACTCCCCCTGTTAGTTGGAGACCTTCATACTAAGGGAACTATCACAGGAACAAAGAACTGGATACCACATGTTCTCACTCCTAAGTGAGCACTAGTCACAATAGCCCAAGGGTGAGATTGAGAGTTGCTGAGCACTGCTAGGGGAAGGAGGGAGGGAGAAGGGGAGGTACTTGACAATAGCAATGCATATGCAGTAGTTTTAAAATTTGTAAATATAGTTTGTTCTACATGTTGTGTACTTTAAGATAGTTATTATTTCTTTCTCTCTAGATAAATGTATCATTAATCACTAAGGGATATTAATGATAAGAATTTCCAAACATTTTTTCATGGGACTTTTAAAATTTTCTTTCTTTTCACAGTATCTGGATGTCTGATAGAATTAATTTAGTTAGATATTGTTGGGAACTTTATACTGCCATCTAGTGATGTGCAAACCCAAATAGGTGGAGATTTGAAAGAAGCAATTTGCCTACCCCATATAACTAACTTGCCTACACACTGCCTAGACCTTTTCAATAGCGTAGAGAAACTCTCGCTTTAATAACCCTTATTTTTATCTCAAGTTCCTCATCTGTGATAATTCACTTCAAACTGTGGTGTGAATATGGGCTTTCCTTTGAAAATAATAAATTTAGTGGTAGATGTATCACACTTCTCTGTGTGATGTATTTGTGACAGTCACTAACATTCATTAAGCGCTGACCATTTACTAGGAATTGTTCTAAGTGCTTTTCATATATTAACTCATAAATCTTGACACCAACCTTAGGAGATAGTTACTATCTTGTCTTTGCTCTGCTCAAAGTCACATAATTAGTACACTATCGAGCTGTAGTTTAAACCCATTTAGGCTGGTTCCAGAGTTTATGTACCTAGCCAATAGGCTATAATGGCTTCCCTTACTTAGTGTTACTCTCCCAGCCAAAGTGCACATGCATGTGCGTGCACGTGCGCGCACGCGCGCACACACACACACACACACACACACACACAAACACACACAAGCCCCACTGTCTCTCCACTCACCCACACATGCTCATATGTATGGGCCTCTTACCACCTAGGGCCACCTTTCTGTGACATCTCATATTGATCTCACCTTACCATCTTGCAGAATTAAATAGATGCCTTGTTTGGGGTTTTTGGTCCTTCGATAAAAGTCAGAAGATTATTTTGGTCTTGCTGTAGTTTGCATTAGCAATTTGAGCTCTAATCTTAAAATAAAAACCAAGGCCAACGTCGTGATAAAATCTTAAAAGAAACTATTTCTACAAAGGGATGGCAAATTTTCTTTTTTGAAAATTTTGAAAAAGAATGAGATCGTGTGAATTACAGCACCACAATATGGGATATGACTGTCCCGTATGTAATTGTTTATAAGAAAAAAATCATTCACATAGAAGAATTATTAAATTTGTAACAAAATATGGCAATATAATTGCATATTTCATTGAAATTCTAGGCAACCCCAACAATCAATTGGCACACAATTCAGGAAGCTGGGTAAGAAGGATGGCGTATGTGTGTTTGGGGTGGAAAGGCAGAAGGAGATGACAGCAATGGACCTGCATGTTTTGTGGTGGTGGATTTGTGCCTGTGTCTATGTGGGTATGGGTTAGAGAGTGCTGTGCCAAACAGAATAGAATGTTTTCCCTGACCCAAATAGATAATAAAGTCAGAAAGAGAAAATAATTTTTACAAAGAAAATAATTAAGGGCTAAGTAGAAAATATTTTGAGAACACAGAGAATACTCTTAGATTAGATAAATGAAAGAAGGTCTCCTAGAAACTATAGGGCTTGAGGTAGGGCCTGAAAGATTATTATTAAATTTTATTATTTGTTTCCAAGCACCATCCCAGTTGTCTTAGTTTATTTGGGTTTCTATAACAAAATACCATAAGCTGAGTGGGTATCATAAAAACAGAAATTTTTCTGGTAGTTTGGAAGTCCAAGATCAGGTTGCCAGCAGAGTTGGGTTCTAGTGAGGGCTGTCTTCTGGATTGCAGACTAACAACTTCTTAATACATCCCCACATGGTAAGAATGGGCAAACAATTCCCTTGGGACTATTTTATAAGGACACTAATCCCAGACAAGAAGACTCTGACCTCATGATTTAATCACGTCCCAAAGGACCTCATCTCCTAATACTACCACTTCGGGGATTAAGATTTCCACATATGAATTTGGAGGGATGAAACATTCAGCACCAGTATTCTCACCATTCTTCATCTTTTAAAACATTTAAGTAGCAAATGACGCTGTAGAATGGAAAATGTTCATGGTGCCCCAGTACAAGAGAATGATGGTTTACCTGAAAGAATTAATCTATTCATGACTCAAATACTGATTACTGGACATCTATTAATTACGCAGGTGATATACTTTGGAATGCCTGATTAGAAAAACTTAGAAATAGGTATCCTTTAGGGATGGCAGTCCTGTCCCTAGCAATGTCCTCTGTAGGAGAAATATTCTATTGAGTCATTTATTCAGACTACTCCATACCTATCTCTAGTCATGCATGTCACTAACAATGTAGAGCATCATATAGGTACAGCCATAAAGATTATAAACAAGATATGTAAATAAGAACCTGGCTAGAGTCAGATTTAATGTTTTTTTTTTAATACCTTAGTCTGTTCAGCATTTACTCTGACAATCCAATGCACTTTACTTCAACAAGGCTAGGTCAGGATATGACACATCATCTAAATAGTAGGGACATAAAGATAATAGGAGGCATTCGATGAATGTCTGCTGGATTCATGGTTTTTTGAATTTAGGCTTTCAGACAATGTCCTTGTTATCATTCCTTAAGGCTTTTAACTCCCAGGCTTGTAGAGAACTGGGTGATTTTCATGATATACTAGAAACACCTCTGAGGTCTTATTCATGTATCCACAGCTCCTTGTTGCTTACCAGTAGG
Organism: Carlito syrichta; assembly: GCF_000164805.1. Taxonomy (NCBI): domain Eukaryota; kingdom Metazoa; phylum Chordata; class Mammalia; order Primates; family Tarsiidae; genus Carlito; species Carlito syrichta. The sequence continues at coordinate 1,201,884 of NW_007246811.1, read as the reverse complement.
GGCATGTTCTTGCAGTGTCACTTAGAACATCTCTAGCCCCTACCTATAGTCCAGAGAATCATTTCAGGAGCTTTAGTTGATTCTTTTGAGGCCTCCAGTGGGACGACCACTCTTGCCATAAATGGTCCATACCCAGAGTCTCCTGAGATTAACCTTAGAAATAAGTCATACATATCTACATTGAAAAACAAGGCATACATTCCTAAGATCTGATAATTTTTCAAAAGTATGTAAGAAATTGAGGAAAAAGATACATTTACCAATTCTTTTGTATTACAAATAAATATCTTTGAGTATTTTATGAAAGTCATTTATCTGCCAACAGCGATAGCTTACCTTTATCTCATACTCTAAAAAGGCTTTGTTAGACACAGGTATTAAAGTAGAGGAGGAGAAAATATGGAATAGTCAACCTGGGATAAAATGGAAGTTAGAGGACTTAAAAGGGTTGATATGTAGAAGAAACACTAAGGAAAGGATTGGGAAAGATGTTGAGAAAGATAAAGTCCATCTTTAGCCTCAGCCCAATGAAGTCCAGCAATAGTGATAAGGAAAATGTTTTTAAGATTTCACATGAACCTGTAACTTATTGCTTTGTTTTGTGTCTACTCCCAGTAATCTGAAAAAAAATTCCATAGTGTTTTAGAAAATATGTTTACTTCTTTAGAGAGAAGAGTGAAATGCTAAAACTGGTAGAACTGGATCCCACTCCTCCATGGCACAAAAGAAAGTTCCAGTTAAAAAAAAAATTAACCAAAGCAAGAAAAAGGTCCTAAGCTCTTCTGAAAAAGGTGACAGAGACAGAGATAGCTCTACTGGGTTCAGAAGTGGATTTGGGAAAGTTAAGGCCAACAGTATTCCCAAGTGATTGAGTGAATTCTGTCTTTCTATTCTGGATTGTTGATGATTTGACATTATGGGGCCTTGCTTATCCTGGGATGACTGCCCATACCTTCCTTCTCAGGATGAGTCAATTCCTAGAGCTAATAAAGAATTTGCCAGACCTGGAGTTGGCAAATATCCCATTATAAAATGGGCAAAAGATATGAACAGACACTTCCCAAAGGAGGACATACAAGCATCCAACAGATACATGAAGAAATGTTCAACCTCACTAATCATCAGGGAGATGCAAATCAAAACCACACTCAGATACCACCAAACTCCAGTCAGAATAGCAATTATCAATAACTCAAAAAATAACAGTTGTTGGAGAGGGTGTGGCGAAAAGAGAACACTTCTACACTGTTGGCGGGAGTGTAAACTAGTGCAACCTCTGTGGAAAGCAGTATGGCGATTCCTAAAAGCTCTAAATATCAACCTCCCGTATGACCCTGCAATCCCCCTACTGGGAATATACCCTGAAGAACTCAAATCACTCTATCACAAAGATACCTGCACACGAATGTTTATCGCAGCATTGTTCACAACAGCAAAAACCTGGAACCAACCATGCTGTCCATCAAAAGAGGACTAGATTTTTTAAAAATGTGGTACATATACACGATGGAATACTATGCAGCCATAAAAAAGAACAAAATTATGAATTTCGCAGCAACCTGGATGAAACTAGAGTCTATAATACTGAGTGACCTCTCACAAAAACAAAGATCTGAGTATCACATGTTCTCACTCATATAGTGGACCTTGATCATCCAACGTACTACCATAAGAAAATGACTGACAGTGGTGGGAAACTATGGGGGGAGGGGAAGGGGGATGGGACTAATGGTAGTAAACATCTGTCTGGGGACCGGGAGACACCTCTTATCAACAAGGGGTCCTGAACGAAGCATATTTGTATACCTAACCCTTAACTGTACCCCCACAATATCATAATAAAAAATATTGATTAAAAAAAAAAAAACTTGCCTGCAAGTATGCCTCTTATATGCAAACCAAGAAATCCAGAGCCCAGACCCCCTTTATGGCGCTATTATACTCTGGGTTACTATTCCTCTACCCGAATCACTCCAAGCCAGGTACTAGACAACTAGAAAGAGCCCCTTTGCCTTCAAGTCCACTAAAATTATTCCAACTAGTCAATCCTAAATCAGATTATCTTGCTCACCATTCCTTCCTGCTGAAACCACAACAAGGGCTCCGACCCATGTTTTCTCTTGGAGTCATCTGACTCCAAACTGATCCTGGTGTTTCCCCATGCCCTTTCCCCTTCCACATGCCTCTTCCCTAGGGATCTGGGAATAAAACAAACTGTCTTTTTAGTGATGACTGTCTCCTGATTTATTGACCCCATCATGCCCGAATAATAATGGGACCTACTTTTTATACAGCGATTTCAAAGCAAATGGTCCTTCCTCTGTCCTCCACAGTCATGGACAGCAAGAGTCCTGGGTACTCTTCTGGTGACACCTTCCACTGTTTTCTCTTTTTCATTTTGGAAAAGATAAGAATTAGGTTGTTTAAAAACTGCTTTATGATAGTTTTTGCTTAAGAATATTTAACAACCGGGCTCGGTGACTCAGCCTGTAATCCCGCGCCTTTGGGAGGCTGAGGTGAGTGGATTGCTTGAGCCCGCGGGTTCGAGACCCACCTGGGCAGCGAGACCTCATCTCTACCATAAATCAAAAAATCAGCTGGGCATGGTAGCGCATGCCTGTAATTCCGGCTACTTGGAAGGGAGGCGGAAGGATCGCCGGAGCCCAGCAGGTCGAGGCTGTGGTGGCCGGGAGCGGCCACTGCACTCCAAAGTGAGACTCCAACAAAAAAAAAAAAAAAAAAAAAGAATATTTAATATTGATTCATGCTATCAAGATTTTGTTGCATATCCATACCCAATACTATTTTAAGCATAATAACTCATATTTACCTATTACAAATTTCTGATTCAACCTAATTTCAAAAGTAACCCTCGGCATACTTAATATTATATAGATCCAGATCTCCTCCATTTTCTGACCTTATACCTTTGTTGTGTCCCCAGGGAGGGCACTCCATGGGCAGGTGGGACTTGTTCCAGATCCACAGGTGAACCTAATCAGGAGATACTTAAGGTTCTATAATGCAACACCCTGAGTATCCAGAAGGAAGTCATCCTTGTCCCTTGTCAATCCTCAACCTTTGCTCAAATTCTGGCAGCTGCTTTAGTCCTGAGTCCTTTCTCAGTTCCGAAAAGTGGAGTGCTGCCTTGATGTCAGTATCTAATTCCAGGGTCCACCTCAGTTTTATTAGTCATTTGCTACATCTGCTAAATGCTGGAATCTCACTCCTGAACCTCAGACCTTGGCCTGGGATCTCAGAAATAGCAGATATAATTCTCTGTAGCATTGGCCATTCTCTTAGATACCTAAGTATCTAATGCTTCCAACTCTCCTGTCTCCATGGTCTGCCTGCCTTTCTTTCTCCTCTAATAATTATAAAACATCCTACGTAAGGACAGCTTTGGCCCTCTCTTGACAAGTCCAATGCTAGCTCTCTCCTCAAAATCAGAGTGGGTCTACTTTGGCACCTCTGACTAAAATACATCACAGGGTAAATCTATTCTTGTCCATGCTAGGATTTAAAAATTATTCTGTACATTAAAAATTTAAATATGATCATTGTCTTACCTTGTTTAGCATTTTACATTTTGAAAAAGATCAAATATTAGCAAAAAGGCAGCTATGTTTTGCTGTCCTTATTTGTAGATTATATATAGGGATTAATATTATTGACCTTTGATTAAATATATCACTTTAATTCATTGGAAAAACATTCTTGTTTATAAATTATGGGTGTTGTTTTTGTTTTGGAATCAAACAGATGTGGGTTTCCATCTCAATTTGATACTAGTCTAGTTCATGAACCTTTTAGAACCTCGGTTTCCTTTTCTATAAATTAAAGACTATATGGGTTATAAGTATTTGTTATATGGAGTACTCTTCAATGACAGCTGTTATTTTATCCCTAGCTACTTATAATGGTTATATTCTGGAAAACACATTGATTAATACATACATTAATATATTCCAACAGAATTTTGAGATATAAGAAAAATCATTTTACCAATTGAGAAATTCATATTTATCAATAACTTTCACCATCTTTTTTTTTATATGGAGTTTTTAAGTTGGTCCCAATAAATTTGTGCCCTTATGATTACATATTTTAACTTTTTCAGAGAATAATAGACTGTATCTCCTTAATGTCATCTTGACAGAGAAATTGACATCTATTTTGTCATCCCATTCACAATATGCTTTCTACATTAGTAGTACATTTTGGATAGGTTTAAGGTCCTCTAATGATCCTGCTGGCAAAAAAATTTAAGCATAAGATTAAGAGCAGAAAGGCCAACCAAAAAGCCTAAGTTTGAGTCCTGATTCTTATTCCTGTTTTCTGAGACAGTGTGAGACTTTAGAAAAGTCCATTCAATTCTTTCAGCCTCAATTTTATTATGTAATACCTAAAAATAATAGCAAATACCTTACAACATTTCTAGGAAATAATTAAATCATATAATATAGGTAAAATTACTTTGTAAGTATAAATAAAATTAATAATGTAGTATATTAAACTTTCTTCTTTACTATTATATACAAACCTAAAGGGAAATTATGTGAAACAGCAAAAAAATAAATAAAATTGAGTCAATATACATAACAATACAAAAGGAAAAACTTTTAATTCTTGTTGATAGAAAATGGATACTTTTAAGGAAAAGACTTTCAAATTGTTAATACAATAAATGAGGCAATGTTTTCTGGGAAGCTGGGACCTTTGTTCTAAAAGTGGCTTCTGATGCTGGCAGAAACTCTCATGTGTGAGTGTGGTGTGTGTGTGTGTGTGTGTGTGTGTGTGTGTGTGTGTGTGTGTTTGTGTGTGTTTTGACGGATCGTGGTATCCTCAAATATACAGGAAACTATGAGATCTTAATTCCCAATTCAGCCACTGAGAAATTAATGGAAAGCCATGGTGATCTGTTTCTGTTCACGTTCTTCATATTGGATGATGAAGATGATATGAGCCATACCCTTTTTCCACCCTAAGAATATTCATTACAAGGAGTGCATTTAATTTTTCTTACAACCTGTGGCAAGAATAATCGACAGCCTTCACTTTTCTGTTACCTCATACTTTCAAAATTAATGTTCATAATTCTGAGGTTTGAGGGGTAAGCTTCTTGTGACCTCCCTGAATCCCTGGAGCTGCCAACCATACAGGAAGGATCTCACAATTCTGACCTATGGTGATCACTTTCTATAACAGGGAGAAGATGAATCACCAGAATCTGTCCCCTATTCTTCCTGAGTGTACTGAAAAACGACATTTGAAAGAGTTTATTATATAGGCAGTGTCAAGGGACTAAGTTTAACTAATTCAATGTAGGAGAAAGTGTCCCAACCCATAAAAACTCACACAATCTCTCTGACCCTTCCTGCCTGCTGGATATAGACTTTGAGCGGGGAACTTCAGGCCCCCAGGCAACAAGTAGTCAACAAAATGAAGCAAAATACAAGTTCTAGAATTGCCACGAAGAATGTTGCCTCTCAAGCACCTACATGAAACTGTTACATGAGCAAGAAACAAATTTCTATTGTTTTATACCACTAGATTTTGGTTTTGTCTACTATTTAGTTTATCCTAATATATTCTGTCAAAGATCACATTTGCCAGAAGGATACTTTAAGTTTGACTAAAACTTAAACACAAAACTTTGACTTAAACACAATATTTAAAGCTCATGCATTACATTAATGGAAAGAGATTAACTTCAGTTAGTCAATAACTCTGGAAGTGAGTTCTGCTTATCAGGGACCTGTTAACATGAAAAACTTCCAGGGATTATCCATGAATCTGTCAATGAGAAAAGATGAAGTTTGCATGGACACATTTCCTACATGCAAAGAAAAACGAAGGGTTAATAAAATAAAAGCAAGTAAAGATACACAGGTGTATTAATAACTTGTACTCTAAATTTAATGAGTAATGCCCAGCAGTCAGCTTAGAGTGTGTAAATCAGGGATAAACTGCTGGTGTAGTCAAAAGGTTGTGAGTTAATTGAAAAGCAGTTAGAGACTCTTACTAAAGAGTGTCTAGAAGTGAGGCACAGGGAGCATCTAGTACAAATTCCTCGGACCAAGGATAACTGAGATCACTAAAAAATAAGAGTATCTCCAAAAAGAAAAAGCTTATAGGAAATAGCTGCTTTTTGTTGATAATTTATAAATAGTCCCAGTATCTTAAATGAATGAATTAGAATTCTGCTCTTATAGTTTCTAAAAAAACAAAAAAACTTAGTTGCTAAAATTGCCAGAAAGTAGGATGGGATAAATACAGAGAAACATTCATCAGCTTCAACAATGTCCCAAGTGTACGTTTGATGAATTCTTACCCACGGTCTTAAAATGGAAGAGGGAGAGGGAATGGTAGATATTAAACTGAGTTTTGTAAATATATACTTGAAATCTCAAACTGTAAGACTTGTGTAATGTTCTGAATTCACCTGAAAAAGTAGTCTTAAAATTGCCCGAGTAAAAATGTAAGAATTGAAGGTCAGTGATGGAGAAGTTAAATAAGGAATACAATTCAGGAATGTCTTAGGGTTGCTCATGCAGGGGTTGGAAAGTTTAATTTTGGAATTCCTGTTCTTGGAGACCCTGATTTCCTTTGTGTAGCATTATCTGCTGGAAAGTGACAGAGAACAGATGGCTGCTTTCAGAAGAGTCTGAGACAGCTGGTGAGATCACTGAACCTGGGAGGCAGTTAGGGCCGAAGAGATTTTCCGCAACCCTTGCAGGGCTGGGGTCAGAGCTGCAAAACCAGAGTTTTCATGAGCAAGTCCACGTGTTTCCAGAGTCCCGTGCTTTACTCTCTGCTAATGACTTTTAATGCAAAAATGAAAACAGGCAAGACTTTAAGCCAAGTCTTTACATTTAAAAAAAGTATTATTTTTTTGCAAAATTTTATTCAATATTGTAGCTGAGTTGTTAATGAGAAAAGCATATTCATCAAAGCTGTTGCTCGCTGCGTTCTTTATAATGTCTCCTGTGTTACCACATTGTGTATCTAAAATGCTCTCTGCACTGTAAGCAGTGCCCTTGAATGGAATAAATTGTTTTCACTGACATAGAAGTGCAACTGCTATTGGAGAAAACTTTTAGGAAAAAAGTCCAGAATCTTTAAGATAAATGTTGTGGCTTTGGCCCCATTCCCTACCTTGGGGGAATAGGGAGGGGTGAATCTCCTCTTTCTCTCTCTCTCTCTAATTTGCTTTCTAAATAAACTATATTTTCTAATCTAAAAAAAGATGAATTTTGTGTGCTATGATAAAATAAATTACTCTTTAAAAGAGGTCCAACTTTGCTGGCTCTTCAGTAGTAACTAAACAATTTTTCCATATATCATCTTTATAATCTTGCATTTATACAGTCATGGGCCACATAACAACATTACTGTCAATGACAGACAGTAGATATGACAGTGGTCCTAGAAGTTAATAATGGAGGACAAATAAAAACCTGATATATGGCACTGGATATTGTCATTGTGGATCAAGTAGGGGATGTTACTGATATTCAGTAATGATGCTGGATATTTGTGTGTGTGTGTGTGCGTGCGTGTGTATATATATATGATGCTAGGTTTGTGTAAATATGCTCTATAATGTTTGCACAATGATGAAATTATCTAGTGATGCATTTCTCAGAATGTATTCCCATTGCTAAGTGACAAATAACTGTATATGTGAACACACCTGCATACACACATCCATAGACACAAGGATTGATGATAGTGTGGCCTGCTAACCAACATAAAGCCATGCAAAAATAAAAACATAACAGGACTTACCCAAATGCATGCCCTAAAGTCTCCTTTAACACAGAATTAATTTATATTCCTTCTTCCATAATGGCACCATGGATTGGAGTTCTGTTGTATATGATTTCAAGTGGTGACCTAGAGACTATATTTCACTCATTGGCCAATTTCTGTAGTCATTGTTCCACAGTTCACTTTGTTAGTTCTCGGGAAGACTTGGGAAAAGAAATTTGTGGTATCTCTTTTGGAAAAAATGGGTTCCTGTGAACATTCATCATATAAGTAAGGGTATGATTTATTTTCTTTCACATTTATATTGGCATATTACCAACTATTTTTCACTTACAATATATAAAATTGCCCTTAAAATATGTGTGGTGATTTTATTTTATTTATTTTTTAAATTTATTTTTTAATTTTAAAGATGTGGGGTACAATTCAGGGTTAGGTATACAAATGTTGATTATGCAGTTACCCTTGTTGAGGAGGTGTGACCCTCCCTCCCCTAGCAGTTTCCCTCAACTGCCAATCCCACCCCCTCTCCCCTGACAGTTACTCACTATTGTCAATTCCTTTCTAATAGTATTATGATAATTTTTCAAGGTCTGCTTATGAGTGAGAACATATGGTATTCTGTTTCTGTGATAGATCAGTGAGTATGACTGACTCGAAATCCATCCAAGTTGCTGTGAAGTCCATATATTTGTCCTTCTTTATGGCTGCATGATATTCCATTGTATATATGTAATGTGTGGTAATTTTAATAAGCCTAGAATATGTATTGATTCTTAATATTTTGCAGTGCTTGCTTTATGTTTATAGTTTATGCTATTTCTTTGGATAATATTGCAGGATTCCTGTTTTTCTGTAATCTCTATGATCAATGTATAGTTGGATATCAATCTAATTCATACTTATATGCAATATAAACATATATGCTGAAATAACAGACATGTAAGAACTCAAAGTTACAAAGCAAGGTAAAAATGAAGTGATTTCAATCTACAGCATACAACTTACATTTTTCCATTTTTTATGATTTGGGTGGAACTCACCAATAAGACATTAGTTAGCCCATATGGGAATTTCTTCAAAAATATCCTTAATGATTTAGTAACACCCTAATTATGGGAAGTGATAAGGATCATTAATACAGGCAAATTGTCCATAGCACAGAAGAATTAGCGTGTAGACTGAACTGTAACACCTTGCCACAAAAGATGAGTCAGTCAGACTCAGAGAGATTTATTATTCTGTCTTATTTCAGTGCTTTCCAAGTGTAGGCCCTCTTTACCCCATTACCTATAAACATACACACAAAATCTATCTTCAAAATGAGATGACAGAAAATCCATATTACTATGCTAATAAAACAAAATTTTATAGTTAAATTGTGTGAAAAACATTACTAAAATGCCTGTGTGCCATTACTAGATCAATCTAGACTGAAGCAAAAAGATTTTTTTAAAAAACCCCAAGGTTTTCAGATACTGATGTTGCTACTGCCTTTTTAAAGACAAGTATCTGTAAACTGAAGTGTAGCCCCAAATCATTATGAAATAGTAGCTTCTTTTTAAGCACTACTCTACCTTGCAAATAATAACTGACAGAAGCTTTATTTTTTAAAGCAAGTATAAATTTAACATAAAGCTTCAAAAAATCAAGAAGATGCTCATGAACTAACATCTTTGGATGACATACCAGAACTTCTTATTCTCGCTCCTGTGCATTTGAATGAACTTTGTCTTGAATGCCTTGTAAAAGCACAGGCATAGCTTAAGTGGCACTAGCAGTAATGGAGACTTGAAAGGAATGAGCACCTTCAGAAAAAAGGAGGATTTTTCCCAGATTTATGAAGACTTTTGTTGTATTTTCCTTAGAATAACTAACTCAAGAAAAAAAATGCAAGGTAGTATAGTATTAACAGAGGGCAACAATAAATGGGACCTTCTAATTAAATCATCAAGAAATATATTATTTCTTGGTTACTGTTACTGGTTTCCTTTAATTCACTAGAAAATTGAGTTATTTTAGTCCATGGTGTATGTTTCTTTATACTTGAATTTTCTGGGGACCCAAACAGAGTGCTTTATTTAGGTCTTTGTCCAGTATGTATTTAGGAAATTGTAGTGTGTTAAAATTGTACAAAAATTCTTAGATTTTGAAGAATTACACTATAAAGTCTATTTTAATCAGTACATATACTAAAATGTCTACTGAAAGTATTAAAAGCAATTTATTTCATAATGTTGCTATTCTTCCTAGAAAACAAATCAATGCAGATTTGGGTTTTCAGGAGTTGGAAGTTTCTCCAAAGAGCACACCTAGGACAAGGACTTTCAAATTGTTGTACAATTTTGGTATTCTTTGGAGGTATCTAAGTGGCTGATGGAGATGGTAACAGAGACTCCTGCATCAACTGTAACCAGAGCAGTTGCACTTTTACTTGCTTTACATATCATAAGATCTTATTTAAAAACATGTGAAAATATAGTCTAATTGGTCTAGGGAAATAATTTATGACTATGTCTTCAAGAGCACAGATAATAAAAGTAGATAAATCAGACTTAATTTAACCAAAAAGCTTCGGTACAAAAAATGAAGTAATCAACAGAGTGAACAGACAACCTGCAGAATGGTAGAAAATATTTGCAAACTATTCATCTGACAGAGGACTAATAGCCAGAATATACAAACAACAACAACAAAACACATTCCCATTAAAAAGTGAGCAGAGTACATGAATAGACATTAAAAAAAAATAAAAAGACAAACAAATGACCAACAAGTATATTAAAAAGTGCACAACATCATTAATCACCAGGAAAGTGCAAATTAAAACCACAATGAGATATAACCCTAGTCTGAATGGCTATTATAAACAAAACAAAACAAACAAACAGAAAGGTGTTGATGAGGTTATGGAAAAAAGGGAACTCATATACAATTGATGGGAATATAAATTAGTATAACCTCTATGGAAAACACTATGGAGATTTTTTTAAGAACTGAAAATAGAATTGCCATTTGATTCAGCAATCCCACAACTGGGTATCTACCCAAAGGAAAATAAAGTAATATACCTGCACTCATATGTTTATTGCAGTACTCTTCACTATGGCAAAGATATGGAATCAACTTAAATGTCCATCAGTAGATGAGTGGATAAATAAAGTGTGTTATATACACACAGGAATACTATTCAGCCAATAAAAAGAATAAAAACTTGTCCTTTGCAGCAACATGGATGGAACTGAAAGTCATTGTCTTAAATGAGACAAATCAGGCACAGAAAGACAACCATCACATGCTCTTTCTCAAAAATGTTTGTTAAAAATATGTGCACGTGGATGTAGTGAGTGGAATGACAGGCAATGGATATTTGGAAGGTTGAGATAGTAGGAGGGGAGTAGATGATGAGAAAATACTTCGTGGATACAATGTACATTATTCAGATGATGGCTACCCTAAAAGCCCTAACTTGACCACTATACAATCTAGGCAAGTAAAAAAATTGCAATGTTACTCATAAATTTGTACCAAGAATTCGTCTAAAAATACATTTCTAAGAATTCTTATTCAAATATTTGAAGTCCAGTAATACTTTTTAAGCTACTTATGCCTATAATGAATAAGTAAGTGCTACAGTTGTTTTTATAGTTGTATGTATTTCTTACAACTTTTTCCACTACCAAAATCTTTATTAAAGTTACAGGTAAGCATTACTGACATTCATTTGTAATATGCCTGTGTGCAAGAACTTGTTGCCTGTGTCCTCTTTGACTGGTCAGTGCTCGTGCTAAAGCAGTTGCTACATAATTTCATATCACCACTCCTGTTACATACCATATAAGTTTCATTCAATTTCATAATTTGTCCTATCTGTGAATGTGCTGATAAGGTTTTTTAAACAATCACAAAAAACTGGCAAAAGGAACAAGCAAGAAGTAGCATACAAAGTGAAGATAAATGTTAAAACAAGGACCACAGTTTAATGGTCTCCATCAAATCACTTGATGGAAATCATTTGATCAAAACCAAGCCAGCCATAATTGTAACAGAGCATTTTTTTCAACTAATAGAGACTTCAACTCATTGAGATATGTTTGAGTACTTGAAAAGAAAAACTCCTTTGTAAGTCCAATTCCAGACTTCCTCTAATTTATTTAGTCAGAAGTATTTAGTCTATATGGGGGAACAGGGTAGGGAAAAGGTGATTAGAATGGAAACAGACTGTTTTAAAACAGAAAATGTAAATACTGTGTAAGAATGTACAGTTTACAAGTACATGGAAGATGTCAGGACAATTCTTTGATTATGACTATCTTATTAATAAGGATGACTGATGGTATCCCAGTTTCAAAGAGACTAGGAAAACTAATCTTGAATTAGATTAAGTCAATATAGTAGAAAAAAATTACTAACTACAGTCCTTGAGTAGGAGAGTTTTTGGAGGAGTGGTTAATAGAATAAATATAATATGAATGTAAGACTTTTTAGGCTTTTTATATATATTATCTTATATAACATTCTTTAATTTTTATGTTAAAATGGTGAGTGTTCATTTTTGCTAATAAAAACAATGATTCCAGAAAGTTGATTATATTATTTCAGGTTGTATAGTTAGTACTTGGTGAAGAAAACTCAAACCCAAAGCCTCCTTTCTAAGTGTAGTGCTATTTTTAAATCAATATCATAGTCTCAGTTCCATTCTGGATACAAAAGAAAGTATCACTAGTTGATCTCTACAATTCAGATATTATAGGCTTTTTTTTTCCGTGAAGATGAAGCAACCCTTAGTATAAAATGGATTTCTCACAGGTTTTAGATAGTAATAATTGAGACTACTCATGTAAACTGTGTAGATCATAAAAAATTGTGTTCCCTGAGCTAATTGCCATGACGAACTCACTTAGCAATGGCAAGACAGTATCTGTGACTTCAGATATTGTAAACATAGACTAACAAATGCAACAATACATACATTAAATTTTTAATTATGCTTTCCCCCTGTACTGCATGAGATCAAAACAGACAGGATTGCTTATTTAAACATGGGCAGTCACCAATACTGGAGATCAGGAAAAAGTTTATGTTAACATTGATGGCTCATTTTCCAACTGTCATAAATTCCTAACCAAATTTAAAACATTGCCCTCCTAAATTCAGCAATCTAAGACAGTTAAAAATATGTATTTGTTTTTGTTGTTGTTGTTATCATTGCTTTTGAAAAGCAATAACTATAAGTGTTAATGGCCTCTCTGCATAAAAAGTTTCATCATTCAAGTTGAATCCTGTCTTTAAAAGAGAGAGAATGAACACATGAATAGTTATTTCTCTTAAATTGCTATAATTTTTTTCTCAGAAGAAACAAAAATCAGTGTGATTTTATTATTATTAACAAAAAATAAGTGTCTCAGAGTCTTATCTACTAATTTAAACTGAAATGTTTGAAAAAAGTCAAAATAAATGCCGGAAAAATGGTATTCTTTTAGAGAACTGTCAAGAAAATATAAATAATAAATGAAGTAACAAGGGAACATTAATAAAAGAATGAGTTAGAAACACACAATACTGTGTCAAATTACACTGCACTGGATAAACAAATTCAGTGAATCGTGTTCCGACTGACAAAGTACTTAACCAAAGGAAAAATGTGAAAGTGAACAAAAGAAATACATCCCAAGGAGCTAGAAGGATTGGAGTGACAGTTGGGTAGATGACATGTACTAGGGAATGAAGAAATTGTATGTTTGAGCAAGTCATGTGTCAAATCTGCAACGGACTGAATGTTATTCAGACTCTGAAAGATAAAGATAAAAATGTATTACCAAAAGAATAATACCCAAAATAAAACTGAATAAGGCATCTGATTATTAAACAAGCTAAAGCTATGAAATTTGCACTGAAAATCAGCTTTACAGAAAAGATATTGGATAATGTCCACCAAAGATGCATGAGCCTAATCATGTACAAAAATAAAGCAGTTATTGATGCTGAACCTATGTAAATAACCTAATAAAATTGATTTTTTTTTGTCCCCAAGGTACCCTAGCCTGCCAAAAATTCTGAAAAGATAAATGTCAATTTGTACCCCAAAAGAGTTGTAAAACATTTATTTGAAAATGTATTAAGTAAATAGGTTATGATGATTTAGTATAAAATGTCACATGTTCAGGTTGGCTACTTGCAATAAATTATAAGAAAGGAACGGTGCATAGAAGCACATAACAGTAAAATCATTCTTAAATATCAAATTTTTCCATTGCACAAATTACTCAAATATTTGGTATTCCAGGAAAATAAAAGCTGCTTATTGCTTCATTAACTGAGCTGAGCTACCCCATTGCTTCTGCAGTTAATAACTATACACAGGGTTAAATACCTTGGGCACATGAAGCATATAATATTTTGTTTTTCTTAGGTTGGAGTGAAGATAAGGCATTAAAACTAATGCAGTGGTCTCTACCTGGTAACTCTGAATTTCATTTAAAAAATCTCATCTTCATTTAATACTTGACTACATAAATTAATGCAACTGGTAATCAAGGGACAGTAAATCTTTAGGAACACTTGGTCATGCTGAGGAAAAGTCAACTTTAAATCAGAGAACTAGATGTCTTGAGCTCAGTTACCTACTCTTATAAAAAGATAGTTTTTGTCTTGAAAATTTGACTGTATTCTATACACTCTTCCCAGTCGACAGTTCAACAGTTGCCCAAGAAAAACCTTGGGTGTAATCGTGGGCTCTTTTTCTCCCTTAACATTAACTGATTTCATCACTTTTGTCAACACCATATCTTTCCTGAATTATTATAACAGATCCTAACACTGATGTTTCTGCTTGCTGCCTTGCCCTTGGCCAATACCTGTGTTGTCATTGAATAGTACTTTATCAGGTACTCGTGCTAGGTAATATATTTTTAAGGAACAGGAATAGCATTATCAATACTATTAAATCCTAATATCTAGGACTTATTGTGCACTAGCTCAATATTTTTTAAATTAAATAATGAATAAATAGCCAAATAGATGTTGGAAAAGTCCTATACCTATGAGAACAAAATTATAAATGATAATTAGTACAAAGAAATTTTACTTCTAGAAGTATACTTTGAGTACATCATGAAGTAGGTGCATTTTCATCATTGTTCATAAAATTTAATGTGAATTCATAGCATTACCTTATGGGAAAATTCAGATTGAGTTTCAAATAACTAAATAATTCCAGTAACAAAGTAGGTCTTTTCTATGTTTAAAATAAATTGTAGATATTACAACTAATAAGGTTAATAGAAATCATGAAGGACAAGAGATAAATAAAAAACAAACTTTTCTTCCCTGAAGTTAGAATGTCATAGCAGACAAGCAGAAATAAATGATTAATATAGAATCTGGGAAAATGGAGGGCATATCCAAATAAATAATCACAGATATAGACTGTATGGTTTTCATTTTCAACTTGACAAGTGAGAGGTACTACCTCACCAAAGAATCGTTGGTGGGTATTGTTCTTAAAATCCTCCAGTTGTGGGGCTTTTTTCTTTTCTTTTTGTTCCTATCTTAACTGACAGGCTGTAAATAAATGTTGACATGACATTACTGTGTGTCCGTTCCACTCCACCAATTTTAGGATTTTTTTTTCTATTTACTGAGAAAGACAGTACAAGATAGCAAAGGAAAAGAGGTAGCAGGAAGTTTTTGTTTGTTTGTTTGTTTTTTCTTAATTTCTTGGGAGCTCAGCTACGGATTGGGATGTTTGGCTGGAAAAGATTAATGATAACTGGAATGGCTTAGGACTCTCCCTAATTTCTTTATCAACGAAATAACAGTGGAGATGGGGTGACCCTAAAACACTGCGCTTCTTCCAGGACTTTATTAAGATTTGTCAAAGCCTAGAAGTGAAGGTGGTCTTTTATAATCTTCTAATGTCCAATGAACTTTCAAATACTTTCAATCACATATTCTCTGGGGAGCCACTCAGTAACAACTTTGATCAAGAGGCTTGTTGAGGTGAACTGCAGGCACCTAAAGAAGACGAATGCGGTCAGCGGCAGCGGGGATGGCGGAGTCGCTGAACCTGAGCGAGGAGTGGCGCCGCGGCCCGGCAGTCTCCGCCTTTGCATCTTTGAAATTAGTCAAGAGCTCAGTCTCTAAAAGATTGGCCCACAGGACTAGTCTTGAGTCTCTGCTATGAAACCTCCAAGTGTTTTGAAATGCCCTGATGACCTCGGATGCCCTCCAGGGGGCCAAGATGGGTCGTCGTGCTCAACAGGAGTCAGGGCAGGACTAGAATCACTTCAGTGGCCAGAATTCCTCTTTGACTCTGGCTAGAGCGACTTCCCCTCCTAAACCACCTCGCCCACAGGGAGGCTGGGCAGATGATTTCACGAAGGCTTCAAAGTTGAGAAGGAATGTATCTGAAGACAGAGGAGATGATCGCTTCAGACAGCAGAACCTGGATGGATATAATGATGAAGATGGCTGTCTGCTGTGTCTGCCGTTGGCCACTTGGGACAGCAAGGTGGCCACCTGGGAGGACACACCTGAGGACTGAAGGAGGCAGGCAGTGTCTGCAGGCGCTCGCGGCTGGGAGGTGGTCAGGGGGCATGTGCACCAAGGGCCTTGTGTTTGAAGTAAGAGAACATAAATTTCAGGAAAAAAGATTTTGGAGTTCCTTGGCAGAAATTTCCAAGTGGAAACCCTAGAAAACAGATCAAGTCCTGATCCACAGAAGGCTTGCTTGCCTCACGTTCTTCTGTGGACTTTCCCCACTGTCTCTCAAATCTCTTTCCAATTCCCTCCAGAGGATTCTGGAATCCTCCTTGCTCCACATTTTCATGTGGAGATGCTGCATGTCAAGGAGTTGCTGTTCAGTGTTATAGCAACACCCTCTCAAGGTGATGCTTGTGCACATTCTCAATACGTGTGATCAGAAGTTTGTGCTGCCTGCCACTAAAGCACCAGTCACCTCTGGATCAGAGTCTAGCAGCCTTGAGGAGTGGCATGGGCCAGTCACCATGCTGGTCCTTTGACATGTTAAGAATTGGAGGCTTAGAGATTATCATACAAGATAGTAGGACTCACAGAGAGGCAGAAAGACTGTTCTACGTGGCTCACTGGGGGACACTCTGCTCTCATGCCACGGCATCCCCCGACATCACTGTCATCATCGTTTGCCACCAACACCATGCGTGTCATGTTGTCTCTTATTTAAAGCTCAAAACAAATTAGCAGGGAAGTTTAAAAAAAAAAAAAGAAGATGAATGCATGGGAGAGCACTATTTAATCACTGCACAAAATCATCACTGCTAATTATTAATCCCATTTGATAACACCCCAGAATACCATAATTCCTTCAACAATTGTAAAATTTTCCAATTCAAACTGAAGCTAATTTGTTTTCATTGAAAGACTATTTGGCATTTCAAATTTTATAGAAACCGAAGACGTAAGAAGAGAACAGGTAAATTTGAAAAAAGAAAGGAAAAATGATTAAATCAAGTAAAGATAAATAGTTGCAATTCTATAAATGGTGGTATATCACTAGTTGGCTATAGGAGAATACTCAGAGAAACTCATTAACAGTAATTTTGGTAAAACAAATTGGTCAAAGACTATCTCTAGGGCAGAAGCAAACATTCAGTCATTAGGCCATAGAAGTTCCTTGTGGCAAATGGTGCAAATCAATTTTTATGTTCTAAATAGTTATTAGCCTACTTAAAATGCAAATATAAAGAAACCAAGTTTGATTATTCAATAAATAATTCTCAAGAGCAATTTTACTCATAGAGACTTAATATCAACTAACATTTAATCTTAAGAAATATTTTTAGCCACTTAAGACTTTCAAACTCTGCGTATGCAGAGATGTACAAAACAACATTTTAATTTACACTATACATATTTTCAAGGAACTATGAAGAATTCTTAAAGTATCTGGCTCACTGAATTTCACCAGCTGTTGTCTAAAATTCCTTTACCTAAAAAAAAAGTGAAAGACAGTTGTGAATTTTGTGGTGTATTTTCCTGAGCATAAGGACATTATGTTCTTTCTAGTCTATTTTGTATAAGTGCAGTAATGACTATTTGATAGAAGAAACAACTACATGTGAATACAATGTTAAGATTTGCCATGTTATAGTTTGCATGAAGTTTGTAGCAAAATTTAATTAATTTAGCTCAAAAAGTATATGGACAGGATTTATTATCTCCAAATAAAGAATTGTGTAAACTCAAACAACTAAATCCTTCATAGATGATGGAGAAAATGTCTTTGTGATCCTTTGAAGGTTGTGACATATTATAATTTTTCATCTATCAATCAGCAGTTTTACTGATTATCTGTTATGTGTATAACACTATGCTGTCTCTTTTGTGTTTGTTCACTTGGGTGTTTTATTTTCAGTACATATTTTGAAGACAGAATATAATTTAATATTTCCAATTTTCAACTGTCAATTGGACACATATAGGCTCCCATTTACCCCTATTTTTGTAAAACAGAGGAACACTCTGTTTTAACTTAAAAACGTTTAGTTACCAGTTGCCCACTGCCTCATTAAATACTCTCCTGTTTAATGGTTACATTCTAATTCTGAGGAATCCTTTTCTCACATTGAACGGGATATGTCCCTTTAATATTATTCCATGGCTTTTGTATTGACTTCTAGAGCCAGAGATAATCTAATTTACTAAAATATAACGGCTCTTTCAAATATTTAAGGAAACTTGTGCCACTTCCCTGACTAATTTAGTGTTCTGAACATGAAACAGAAATAATTTCCAGATACTTTGCACCTCTAGTCAGTGTTACTTTACATTCACATTTCCCAAAACACTATTAAAATCCAGTGTAGTTAGAAAGTTAGAGGAATAATTCAGATATGGATTATCTTATGGTTGCTTGGGCCAGGATGGTAACTGAAAGGTAGTGAGAAATATATGACAGACATACTTTAGTGACAGAAATGACAGGATTCTTCTTATAGATGAGAGCTTGATACAAGGAAGAGGGAAATAAAGAATGATGCCACATTTTGCCTGGACAGCTAAGAGGATGGAGTGACTATTGCTGAGTCAGGAAAGACCATGAGAGCTTCAGATTTGATTGTGGGATAGGAGTCAGAATCTCAGTTTTAGAAATAATAACTTTGAGAAAGCTAGTTAGCATACAAATGAAGATGTTGGGTAAGTCTTTGAATATATGTTTGGCATTTAGTGGAAATAAAACATTAATAAGGCTAAATAAATAATTTTGAGTTATCTCAAATATATGATATTTTAAAACCATGAAACTGATAAAGCTTCCAAATGAGTACAGACAGATTGAAAAGTTTAAAAATACAGTGAGTTTGGACACTTCAATAGTAAAGAAAATACATAATAAAGAATTATCTATGCTCTTTGAAAAAAGAGACTTTTATGATATTGATTCTGTCTTTTATCACATTCATCCATACTTAGACCCCCTATAAGCTCAGCTAACTGTAACACATCCAAATTTAGCCTAATCTGCTTCTGAATTAATTTGGAATTGAAAATAACTTAGCAAATCCTTAAAAAACAGAGCAGAATTTGATTTACTGCACTGAGTCCTCAAGACAATGGGGTAGGAGAAAAATTAGATAATTTTAATTTAAGAACAGAATCTAAAAGAAGTCAAAAATAGTTTGGGGCTCACAAATGATATCCAAGCCTTGAGATTGTAATAGTTAATGTTTCCATATCAAATTATCTGTTTTCTGTTACTTTATAAATGAGTACATTTAACTTTCAGTATAACAAAATAAGACAGGACACTAGGAATGAAAGGTCAGGACAATACATCTGCTCAGAAGAGCCCAGTTTATCTAGATACTATTGTTGTCTATATCTGCTCTAGACATTTCCTGTAACAACTTAAAAGCTCATCAATCAAATTTATTCCTATACATAAAACACATATAAGGTAAAGTGAATAGGAAATCCTTACCCTTTTCAGCATTTACAGTCCTGTCCATTTGGCAGTGTTTTGTAATCAGTAACATATTTCACATAAGATGGCTGGTGCTCTATTTGGAAAATTATTATGCTGAGTTTGGTGATACAGTTTTGATCATTCTGTCTTCATTGCTGAGCCAGGTCAACCCATGAGATAACAGTATAAGCTAGTTCCAAGAATTCTTTTAAAAATTAACATATTTTACTAATGACCTTAAACCAAATGAGACACAAAAAGCAAAAATGTTAAGCAGAAAAGTTTCATCAATTCAATTATGTCACACTGAAAATCTTAAAATAGTACAAAGCTAAAACTAGGCACTAAACATATTTAAGACATGCATTGAAAACAATAAAAGATATCTAGAACATATTTATAATAATAAATTATGTATAATATGAAAAAGATCCATAGAAAAGTGGTACAAACTGGACATTTACAAAAGACAATGCAAGAATGGTCAATAAACAAATAGTAAGATGTTCAATTTCATGAATAATCAGGGAAATGCAAATTAAGAGTAAGAGACAATAGCTCAGCAGTGAAACTGGCAAATGTATTAGTTTAGCAACCCAAGTGTAGACAAGGAAATAGGCAAATGGATATTCTCAAACTTCACTAGTTGGAAGGGATAGCAGTATAATCTCTTTTCAGAACAATTTAGCAATATCTAATAAAACCGAAAAACTCCCATATCCTACAATGGAGCATTTCTCTTTGAAGTATTTAGACCTGAGAAACTTTTGAACACCTATTCAAGGAGACATATTCACAAATACCCATTGTGGCATTTTTGGAATTTTAAAAACTGAAAGCAATCTAAATGCTACCAACAGTTGAATAGATAAATAAATCATGGTATGTTTATATGATGAGATAGATACCTTAAGTATAATGCTAATTGAAAAGGAATTAGTTGTAAACTGGCAGGTAAACGTAATATGGTTTTGATAATGTAACAAAATTTAAAAATCCACAAAATACTAGTACCTCCTTTCATGGGCATTTAACTATGGTAAAATGTATAAAGAAATATATATGAACAATGAATAAACCTTATGATGGTGATTGCTTCTAAAAAGGAAGGAAGAAGAATGGTTTTGGTAAAATATGTAGCCAAGTACTGTTGAGTTTACTTACTTAAAAAAAGATCCGAAGCAAATGCTGTAAATCACTAACATTTATTACTTTCAGATGGTAATATATGCAAACTTATAGTTATGTATTTTTATTAAACATGTTAATTTAGAAATTGGTATATTACACACTTATAATTGTGTGTTTAGAACAGTATGTAGTGTTAAAATTGTGTCCATTTTAAAAAAGTTACAGTACAACTGTCCCTTTACTGACCATGTTTTTAAGCAAATACCAAAAGTTTCCAGCAAAAATGCATTTTGCCTAGATTCTACATGTTCCTGGTAACATTGACCCACCTTTAGCCTACACTTCTTTGATAGCTCCACACATTCACAGCAAGACTTTTTCCCCTCTCCAGCATTCACTGGCTCTCTATCCCTGTCCACTGACATAACTATCAGGATTATTTCATCACTCTACTTATTCTTGCTTACCTTTGCTACCAAGCCTAAGAGAGAAGGCTGATATTCCCTAGCTGTCTCTTATACCCAGAAACCCATGTTCATGTAGCTTTCTATATTTCTCCTCCTCCTCCTCCTCCTCCTCCTTCTTCTTCTTTTCCTGTGCCCCTTATTCTAATCACATGTTCTACACCTTCCCAACTCTTACAATCCATTCAGAATGGGAATCTCTAGAACTCATGATTGGTTACCAGCGAATCTCTCTGTCATCTCTACCTACTCTGCAACTTCCCTTCACCTTCTTCCTTTAATTAAAATCTGTCCCTCCCTGGGGATATGCATTCCTCTGTAGTTTTTTCAAATGGTGGCTTTCTCTCACACATGCCTGTTTGACAGACTCTCCTTGCTTTTCATCTCTACCTCTAGCTACTCTTCACTCTTTCTGGAAATCTCCAGCATGCTCCAATCTCATGCATTATACTCTATAAAATTATAAAGTTGTCACCTGTAATGTCAGCATTTTGGGAGGTGGAGGCAAGAGAATTGCCTGAGCCTAGGGACTTGAGACCAGTCTGGGCAATTTGGTGAGACCTTGGCTCTACAATAAAAAAAAAATTAGCTGGGCATGGTGGTGTGTGACTGTAGTTTCAACTACTTGGCAGATTGAGATAAAAAGATAGCTTGAGCCCAGCAGGTTGAAGCTGCAGTGGCCGTGAGTGTGCTACTGCACTCTAGCCTGGACAACAGAGTGAGACTCCAACACAAATAAATGAAATTGTATTTTATTGTATCTTTTCTATGTTACCATACAAAATTACCATTGTGTTACAGTTGTTTGTAGTGGGACCAGACATAGTGGCTCATGCCTGCAATCCCAGCATTTTGGGATGCTGAGACAGGAGGATAGCTTGAGCCCAGGAGTATGAGACCAGCCTAGGCAACATAGCAAAACCTTGTTTCTACAAATAAAATAAAATAAAATAAAATAAAATAAAATAAAATAAAATAAAATAAAATTTAGCAGGGCATGGTGGCACATGCCTACAGTCCCAGCCACTAAGGAGGCTGAGGCAGAATGATCACCTGCACCCAGGAGGTCAAGGATGTGATGAGCCGTGATCATACTACTTCACTTCAGCTTTGATGACAGGGTGAGATCTTGACCCCCCCCTCAAAAAAAGACAATTGCCCATAGTATTCAGTACAGTAACATGCTGTTCAGGTTTGTGGCCTAGGAGCAATAAGTTAGACAATATAGCATAGGTGTGTAGTAGGCTATATATGCTACCTAGGTTTGTGTAAGTACACTGATGTTCATTCTCACAATAACAAATTGCCTAACAGCACATTTCTCAGAACATATCTCATGTTAAGAAACACATAACTATAGTTCTCTCATAAAACTCCAAGCT
This sequence comes from Carlito syrichta, assembly GCF_000164805.1. Taxonomy (NCBI): domain Eukaryota; kingdom Metazoa; phylum Chordata; class Mammalia; order Primates; family Tarsiidae; genus Carlito; species Carlito syrichta. The sequence continues at coordinate 1,179,187 of NW_007246811.1, read as the reverse complement.
TGATTAAATCTAACTTTTCATGTCCTTTGCACATTAACAAAGACAGATGGACTTTTCTGGGGAAAAAAATAATAACGTTGTTTCCTACATTATATTGATGATCATTCATTTTAAGTGGCTTCTCAAGTGCTCCCAAGACATTTGTGACAGGAAAAAAAAAAAAGGTTCCCCCCAAATATCTATGTACTAATCCCTGGAATCAGTAAAAGGACTTCACAGATGTAATTAAATTAAAGACCTTGAGATAGGGAGATTATCTTGGGTGACCTTATCTGAGTAGGTCCAATCTAGCCACATCAGTCCTTAAAAGTGAAAGAAAAAGACAGAGATATATGATCTGAAGACTTGATCCCCCATTGTTGGCTTCGAAAATGGAGCCAGGTGCCAAGGAATGCAAGAGGCCTCTAGAAGGTGGACAAGACAAGAAAAGGGATTTTCCCCTAAAAGCTTTAGAAAGAAAACTAGTTCTGTCAACACATTGATCTTAGCCTAAGGAGACCTGTATTGGACTTCTGTCCTATAGAATTGTAAGATACTAAGTTTGTATTGTTTTAAGCCACTAAATTCATGGTAAATTTATAGGACAGTAATAGAAAACTAATTCAACACAATACCAGATCTTCCTGCTCCATTTATTGTCCCACACTTCTAAAGCATTTTCTCTCTTGAAGACTTCAATCTTCCTTCTCGGTGGTCATGCCAGCAAAGAAAGACCTGACTATTTCTTCCTATTTCAGTGAGAATAAAGAAAGGAGAAGAGAGATTTCTCATGCTCCCACAACCACATGTATCAATCTATCTGCCTTTGCACCTAAATACCCTCCATTCTCTCCTGTTGCTAGCAGCAAAATGTGATGTCATTTGAGGGTATCACTCTAGAAATAAACAACTGGATCATTACAAAAAGTAACAATATCTAGTATCAGTTAAAAAAAAATTTCCTCATCACACATCCTTTTAACATTCACGGTGCAGACTCCTTTGATCCTCTTTCCTTCACTGGCTCTTCCTTCTCAGTCTTCTTTGTAGGTTTCTCCTGGTCTCTCTGTCCTCTAACTTTAGAATGCCCCAAGTTGGTTTCCCTGAAACTCCTTTCTTCTGTGATTCCATTCACTTCCTAGGATCTCACCTTTCACATAATTTGATGTATCATTTGTAAGTGACAACTACTCAATGTCACCTTCAATCTCATCCCTCTTTCCTAAAGTGATAATAATACCAACTTCCTCCCCAGCATTTCCCCTTATATATTTAATTTTGCTTCTAAAACACAAGTATTCTGATTGACTTCATTTTCCCACCTTCCTCTCTTGGTCTACACTACAAATGGCAGCCTCATTTTTTCATTATTTATATTAAATTATCTTGGGTTAACCTTGAGTGCTTTCTTGTGCATGCAATCCATAACAAATGCTGTTAGCTAGCTCTACATATTACATATATGCTCTTTTTTTCTGATCTCTTCTCGCCCCCTCCAGTTCCCTATTCATTCAACTTCCATCTAACTCCTAAATTACTATAGTGATCTTGTAGGTTATCTCCTGCTTTCAGTTCTTATCCCTCCAAATCAGGTGTTTCCACAGCAGATACAATTAACTTCTAAAACCCGCATTTGATGATTTTGTTCCCCTGCTCATAACCTCCAGGAGCTTCTTCTCTCATTCAGAACAAAGCCAAAGTTCTCACAGCACCTTGCAGGGGTCAACATCATCTTCCCCCTGCTTTACCTATCTCATCTCCTAGGATTCTGCCTCTTGCTCAGTGGATCCATATATTCTAGGCGTTTTGCCATTTCTCATACACCCAAGCACTCTCTCACCTCATGGTTTCTGTATTTGATCTCCTGACCACCTGGAACTCTTTGTCCTGACATTGGTATGGCTCGCTCCTTTACTTTATTTGGGTTCCCTGTTTACCTGCATAAAATAACCACCATTTACTCTACCTGCACAGGCACTTTTCATTTCTCTTACTCTGCTTTATATTTCCTCATAGAACTTATTATCATCTGTCAAACTAGATAATAACTTGTCTTTATTTAGTATTTGCCTTCACTGCAAGATAATATGCTCTTTGAGAAATGGAACATTTTCTGTTTTGTTTATTCCTATATTCTTAGCATTCAGAAAGATGCTTGGAAAATAATAGCACGCAATAATAATTCTTTGAATGAATTCATAAATTGCATGCCTTCTCAATGGTGTATGTTCTCTTCACAATATATATTAATTATTATCATGTATTTAAGACATTGACAACACCAAGAGAATGTCTTTTTTTTAAAGTAATGATATTCAAAGTGTGGAGGTAGGTAGTGACAAGGGGTGCAACTCAGCCTCTACATTAAAATATCGATTTAGCTTATATATTCACAAACAACCAATTAACAAAATCTCTTTGTCTACCTAATTTTCCTGAATATTGAGAAAAGTTTTTAACATGCTGCTTCACAAGGCAGATGATACTAGCAAAATGATGATTGCTCTGGACTAAACTGTGTTCCCTCAAATTTCAGATGTTGAGGCCTTAACCCCCATGTGATGATATTTGGATATGGGAACTTTGGAAGGTTGGATGAGGTCATGAAGGTAGGACATTCGTGACAGGATTGGTGGCTTAAGAGGAAAGAGCTGGAGGAGGAGAATGAGGAGGGGGAGGAGAAAGAAGAGAAGAAGGATGAGGAGGGTGCTCTCTCTCTGCCATGTGAGGACACAGCAAAAAGGTAGTCATCTACAAACCAGGAAACAGGGCCTCACCAGGATCTGACTGGGCCAGCACCTTGATCTTGGATTTCCCAACTTCAGAACTGTGAGAAATAAATGTCTGTTGCTTAAGTCATCTAGTCTTGTGGTATCTTTTTATAGCAGCCAGAGCAGCCTAATATAATCACCATGGCTAACTAGTGTGAAACAGTCGTACAAGAGAAAAAGGAGTCAGGCAGAAAATCATAATTGTCATCTTGCCCTTACAATATCTTAAGAATTCATAGATAGAGCCGGGCTCGGTGGCTCAGCCTGCAATCCCGCGCCTTTGGGAGGCTGAGGTGAGTGGATTGCCTGAGCCCGCGGGTTCGAGACCCGCCTGGGCAGCGAGACCTCATCTCTACAATAAATCAAAAAATCACCCGGGCTTGGTAGCGCGCACCTGTAATTCCGGCTACTCAGGAAGACGAGGCGGAAGGTTTGCCGGAGCCCAGCAGGTCGAGGCTGCGGTGGCCGGGAGCGGCCACTGCACTCCAGTCTGGGCGACAGAATGAGATTCCAACTCAAAAAAAAAAAAAAAAAAAAAAAAAAAAGAATCCATAGATAGAGTAATTCTGGTATAGATTATTATAAATGTGAATATGTATTGTATACTTTACATATTCAATTTTATTATCAGCCAAATAAAATTGCTTGACTTAAGTTCAGGGATTAATTGTCATGGGCCTCTAGATACCTATTAGCACAGATAGATTTGATGCAGAGGCAACAGGATTAGCTGTTCCCATCTTGCTGTTCTGAAATCTGCAATATGCCATTTATTGACGTCATCGAAAACTTCTTAGGTCCAGATGCCATTTATCGTGTGCTTCCTAGTAACTTTCTCCTAAATTAAGGCTGATTTGCACTGCACTGGTACTCTATCAATATCCTTTGAATCAATGAATAAATGAATTAATCACATGAAAAAAATTACTTTCTACAAATGACTTTTAATATATAATACATTTTATAACCTCTTGCTAGCATAATATAATCTCTTCTATAATGTTAAAACATATCATTAATGTTTTAAAAATTGTATCTAGCTCATTAAAGTGAAATATTTTCTGTCCAATAGTTTTTGTAATGTCATTGTCTTACGAAGGCTTTCATTGTGATTTTGGTGACATACCATGATTTAGAATGAAATAGAACAGAACAGAATGAAATTCTTTATTGTAACATGTGCCTTTTTTGTGTTTGTAAAAATTGCTTTGTTTAACCTTCTACTGAAGCAGGAATATTAACCTCATTTTAAAGAAGAAGAAACAGACTTTCAGAGAGTGACTTGCCCAAGTGGCAAGAAAGAGTTCCCAAATGTGGGATCATTTGACTTCATTTTCCTTTCACAAGTGACCTCCTGTCTCTCCCCTTCTCTGACATAGATACAAACATGGGTATATATGATGTCTTTTCAGGAATTTTCCTCACACATAGTGGAGATGAAAATCCTGCTCAAATCTATTCTCTCCTGTCAATTGTCTCTGATTTACACCATAGGATCAATTTTAGTTTCCATTTAAAGTAAACTCTGCTATTTCTGTCCTGAATTTGTACTCTAGTCCACAATATTATCACTTATACATGTTTTGCTGAGTTCCATGCTCTTTGTTAACTTTACCACCTCATATTTTAAACTTCAAAATGTAAAAATATATATTTTTTTCTGATTAAAAAAATGTTCATTCAAGGGAATTTGGAATATTGAGAAAAGCACACTCAGAAAACTTAAACTCACTCGTCATCCAACTACCCAGAAATAAATACTATTAACATTTTGTCATTTTCAGTCTCTCTTATTTGCTACATATATTTGTACATTATTATATACTTTTTCTTTTCAGAATTGTTCCATATTTTACTTTTAATTTCTGTCTCTGCAATTGATGTTAATATCATATTATTAAATTCATGTCCTCATGTTATCTAATTCTATATTCATGAAGGAAATAAATTTGGTGTGTGTATCCATTTGTGAGTATGTGTGTACCTATGGGTGTTTATGTGTACACATTGTTTATGTGTGGATATGTATAGCAATGAGTGGGGACTAGCTTGTCCCAGCTTGTGAGAACCGCATGTGTGTATTTCTCCCTTAATTTGCTTTCAGTGAAATCATGTGGGTAATTTAAAAGCCACCATGGGAATAGCTACACCTTGAATATAACAATTGTTTTAAGTCAGTGCTTTTTAATTTCTTAAATTCCAGAGAACCAGCTTATCAGCACACAACCAGGTATGCTAACCTTGTGAAATAAAAGAGGATTCCCATACGCTTATGTTCCGGAAACTTTTACATGGCATATGCATTATCTGTTGCCTGATGCAGAGAAATAGGGCCTCCATAAACTGCTGATGAGAATGGAAAATGGTGCAGCCACTTTGGAAAACAGTGCAGCACTTTAAAAGTAAACATGCACTCACCATAGGATCCAGCAATTGTACTCTAGGGAATTTTCTCTAGAGAAGCAAATTCTATATCTGCACAAAATCCTGTACTTGAATGTTAGAAACAGCTTTAGTTATAATAGCCCTAAACTGAAGACAACCCAAATATCCTTCAATAGTGAACCATTAAACAAATTTTAGTGCATCCAAATCATGGAATACTACGAACAATAAAAAGGAATGAGTTATTGTTGTACACAATAACTTAGATGGATTTCAAGAAAATTATCCTGAGTAAAAACAGCCAATATCAAAAGTCTACATGTTATTTTATTCTAATTATGTGGCATTCTTAAAATAACAGTTATAGACATGGAGAACACATCAGTGGCTGCCAGGTGTTAGGAATGGGGTAGAGATCATCAACAAGGGTAACTGCATAATGAACGTTTATACACCTAACTCTGAATTGTACCCCCATCTTTAAAATAAAACAATTAAAAGTTTAAAAACATTTTTTAAAAAAAGAACAGGGTAGAGAGGGAGGTTGAGTAAATATAAAGAGAAAGTATGAGGTAGTTCTGGCAATGGAGTAATTATGCATCTTCACTATCATGAGGGTTATGTGGATCTACACATGCAAGAAAATTGCACAGAATTACTTACATTCACATACAAATTAATATTAATACTTGCAAAACTGGTGAAATTTCAATAAGATATGTGGAATGTACCAGCGTCATATCCCTGGTAGTTATGCAAGACGTTACTATTGAACAGAGAGTACATAGAACATTACTGTATTTATTTTTTGCAATTTTCTGTGGAACTGTAATTTCTCAAAAAAAGAGGTTTTCGTTAAAGAAACCTCCTATATTTACAGAGATTTGTATGCATTTGTTTACTAACTTAATTCATTGGCTAGTACTGCCATAACAAAATACCGTAGACTGGGCAGGTTAGACAACAGAAATTTATTTTCTCACAGCATTGGAGGCTGGAAGTCCAAAGTCAAGGTGTCAACAGGAAAGGTTTGTTCTGAAGTCTCTCTTCTTCGTTGCAGGTGGTCACCTTCTTGCTGTCTTTATATGGTCTTTCTTCAGTGCACATGCCCCCTAGTGTCTTTCTGAGTGTCTTTGCCATTAGTTTGCATTTTTTAGTTAAGTCTTGGTCAAATTCTCTTCTCAGAAATTGATGCATGCAATTCTCAGTTCTGCCCTCTGTCTTTCAGGACTTGTTATTAGAACTATTCCTCCCAGAATGAGGTGGGCACAATTAGATTTCTTTTCTCTTTATATGAGAACACCATTAAAACTGGGTTAAGGCCCACCCCCATTTTAACTTAATTGCCTCTTTAAAGGCCCTGTCTCCAAGACAGTCACGTTCTGAAGTACTAAGTGTTAGCATTACATGTAAACTTTGTTTGCTCACAACACTAAAACCACAAGGGAAAATTTTCTTTCTTCCTTCCTTCCTTTTCTTTTTTTCTTTCCTTCCATCCATCCTTCCTTCCTTTCTTCCTCTTTCTCTTCCTCCTCCTCCTTCTTCTCTTGTTTGCTGCTCAGAAGAGAATCCTGAGATTATCACCCTAAGAAATAATTCATACTGGTGCTACTTTTCTATTCAAGGAGACAACTATTCCAAGATTACAGGCAAAGGTCCTGCCAGTGTTAGAGCAGTTTATCATTCTCCTGTAGCCATTCACTCTCTTATCAGAAAAGCTGCACACAGACCCAAGAAGTCATGATTGTCTGGATAATCTCTCTGAAATGCAGGGAAGCCCACAGTACAGATGTCTGATGCTCACTGTCTCCCTTGTAATGATTGTAGGTTTCAGTGAGAAACTACCTTTTTGTATGTGTTCTTCCTCTGAATTATTAAAAGGTCATTTCCATTTTCTTGATCATCGGTATGCCTTTTCTTACACTTCATGTTGAAAGAGAAAAAAATGATGCAGCCTTCTGATATTTTTCAATAGAAAGAATGTGGGGATTTGTCTTTAGTTTGCATTTTTTATAGTTGAATCTTGGTCAAATTCTCTTCTCAGAAATTGATGCATGCAATTCTCAGTTCTGCCCTCTGTCTTTCAGGACTTGTTAGAACTATTCCTCCTAGAATGAGGTGGGCACAATTAGATTTCCCTAATCCTAATATCACAACTCTTATCCAATTGCTCTCCAGGCAAGATATGTTCATATGTGTATATATGTGTAAATGAGGGGAGACTCCCCCAAAACCTTGGGATTTATTCATTAAAAATTGTGTTTTATTCTTACATGCTTAGACTTCAATCACTTTCAAAGTACTCTCTGTTTGATGCAACACACCTATCGAGATGCTTTTTCCGCTGCTCAGTGTTGGAACGCGTTAATTTTGATGACTTTTATTGCTTCTGCCATTTCTGTTTCACCTTTTCCACATTGTAAAACATTTCCCTTTGAGGACTTTTTTCGTCTGGAGAACCAAAAAAAAAAAAAAAAAAGTCACTTGGGGCAAGATCGGGTGAATAGAGAGGTTGGGGTATGAAGTCACTCAGTACAGTGTGGCAGCTGTACTAGTAATTCATGCATCATGCATGAAATGGGCAAGCATGTTGAAAGAATCTAAAAAAAAAAAATTCATTGAAGCCGAATGCAGCCTTTCACAACAACAAGCTGGTCCATTGATGCTGATGGGTTCCTGGAACACTTACCGAGTGGGGAAGCCAGTACTACAAGGGGCCTGCCCTCCAAAAGATAATTCTGGGATTTTGTGGGGTCACCTCGCACATATGTGTGTGTGTGTGTGTATGTATGTGTGTGTGTATATATGTATAATATGCACATGTATGTATATATGTATTAACATGATTAGGTAAGGGAAAAAGGCAAACGTTATTTTGAGTGTCTTAAAAATTTGTATTTATAACATAATTTTATTATCTCACAACATCCAAAATTGTATATTTATAAGAATATCTGTAGCCAAAAGATGTTCCTTGAACTATTATATCATCCAATTTCCTTTCAGCTTCATATCTATTCATTTAGCAAACATTTAAATTGTTTATTGTATGTCTATCATTTTCTAGGTATGGATAGGTGCTAACTATAAGAATAGAAACATTTGTTTTTTGTTTTTACATTCTTTGCCCACAGTGTAGCTGGTATAGCTTGTATTCAATAAGATGATTAACAGTTAGATAAGATACTTGTTAAGTATTTAAGAAACATGTTAATTGGCCAATTATTTTGATTTCTCTTTATCCTATGTTAACATCAGTGAAAAATATTTTCTTTTCTTTTTTTTGCCCAGTGAGTTACACATACACACAAATACACAATATGGCAAACATATTGTGCTTCTTTTGTGAAAAAATGCAAACAACATTATACTTAGTTTAAGATTTCCAACTATTTAACTTGATGGTCAGTCCATGTTGCAGAAATACAATGCATGCCAAATCTTATGTTTTGACAGAAGTACAATATTTACCATTGCTTGGTATGATCATATCTATCTGAAATTAGAATTATCTTTCCTACATATAAGGAAACTATATGAGCATCATCAACATTATACTAGGAATACACATATATAGAAATAGTCTGTGATCCAGAACATATATTTTCCATTTTAACTTCAATTTATGATTCCCTTGAAAACCTGCATTCTCTGTCATTTATAACTATAGCAACAAATGTAAGGCCAAACTAAACAATAGATTCACAAGGGACAAATGTCTTAACATTGTCATCAAATGTCAGTTTGAATCTGGGGCAACACTAGAGACTGTGCCTGGAGATTTATTAAGCCATTTGTGGTCAATGTCTCATTGTTCTTGTTTAAGAAACAATGACATATTGAAAAATGAGCAGATTGTTTCATTCTCTCTCTCTCTCTATTTCTTTGACTCATAGTATTCACATTTTGTTTCTTCTTCATCCTAAATTAGTTACATTGATATAAACAGAAAATAAACTTGACTTTTCAGTGATTTTCTTCTGTTTGTCAATCTACTTAGTGTGTGTGTGTGTGTGTGTGTGTGTGTTTTCATTATAAAGATGTGGAGTACAATTCAGGGTTAAGTATACAAACATTGATTATGCAGGTACCTTTGTTGATGAGGTATGCCCCTCCCTCCCCAGCAGTTTCCCTCGACTGCCAATCCCATCCTCCCTCCCCTGATAGTTTCCCACTACTGCCAGTCCCTTTCTTATAGTACTATAATTGTTCAAGTTCCACTTATGAGTGAGAACATATGGTACTCTGTTCTTTGTTTCTGTGATAGATCACTGAGTATGATTGACTCTGAATCCATCCAAGTTGATTTAAAGCAAACAGATTCTAGAAAGAGAATACTGTCAAGGTCACTTGGTATTTAACTAATTTATCAATTACGTATCAAACACTCTTTCTAACTGCAAAATATGTATAGATTAAAATAGGTTGTGTGTCATTGGGAAAAGGAAGTAGAAGGAGAACTCCGTTTTTTAATAAGTGAAGAAATAAGGAATCTGTATTTTAAACTTTTTCAACAGCATTTTTAATAAAATGTTACACTTAAGAATTTACTAAATATTGTTGAAGTTGCCAATAAATACTCTTAGAAAGAGTAATTTAAAAGAAAATTAAAAATCTTCAAAAACCCATGAATTAATGAAAAATAATATAGTAGTAATAGTTTACATACACTAGCACTTGTCAAATTTTAAAGTATATTTGCAATCATTTTCATTCAAATAAAAGGTACTCATTACACCCTAAAATTCTCAAAAAAAAAATGAGTGAGTTTTCTCAAAATTATAGCCAATCTGAGTTAAGCCTGTTGATATCAACTGAAAAAAATAAGAGTTTTGCCTTTCCTTTGTGTCTTTTCATTATTGAGCAAAAACTATCAGACTCTTTATCTCTGAGCAAGTATTTTAGAGTCACTGAACCAGAAAAGCCTAAAAATGAGGTACTAATAATACATAAATGGATCTGTTAATACTGGTTCATAGACTATTTTTAAAAGATAAAATAAATTTTAAAAGGATATTTTCTACCTACTGTTGTACCTTTGGATCCTAAGCTTCAAATATCACTGCTACAAAAATCCTAGAGGAATCGATATGTAAGTACATGAATACATATATGATAGATGTATATACATATGAATATATACATGTTGAGTACAACCAAACAGAGCAGTTTCATTGCTCTAAAAATCCTCTGTGTTTTGCCCACACATCTAGGTTTAGATGGTAATTTATGTTTTCTGGACTGTGAACCCCCCCAAATTACATATAAATAAAAATTATCTTAAGTGTAACAGTGTAATACAATATATTGTTTATATTTTTTGTTTTTATTTAGGAAGTTTATTTTTGAAATTAGATATGTAGTTTATGCCACAACTAACCAAATATGGTAACACTATGCTACTGTACTGTAAAATCCTTGCATTTTTATTAAACACACGTAAGTTTATGTTTCAAATATTGCTAGTATAGCCCAAATTGCTGGCACAATTACTAAAAGCTTATCTATTTGGTCTTTGAATTTTATTAATAATTAAAGACCTTCTTTTGAACACTTTATAACAAGGATAGAACATAAAATGAATTGCTTTCAATTTGATAAAATTTAAACATCAATTGCTTCTAAAAAAAAAGCACTATAGACTGGGTGGTTCTCCTTTGTGCTTTTCTAATTTATCAGCAATTGTTTTGTTAATGACTCACCTTTAAGGAGTCTTTACAAAGCACTTATCTTTGATTTTCAAAGAATTAGGGTTCTTTGAAAAACAACTGTCTTGATATTTACAGAATTCCACTTATGGTAGAAGACATGCCCAGGCAGTCTGTAGAGTGGCAAAGGGCATTAGTCAGTGTGTTTTTCTGAGGAACTATAGAACATCGTTAATTTGGTAAATGAGTTAAGTGATGAATAAGAGAACTTCTATTGCAAATACTTCAAAGATGTTATGATATGTGTGCTTAGTGTTGGCACATATTAGACACAATATGTATTAGGTCTCCTAATTCTTGAACCTTTGTATTAATGATGAAAACTTTACAAAAATCTCATAAGTCTGCTTTATATCAGCATACAGACAAGGAAGCTAAGTTTTAGAGAGGTCAAGCAACTTGCCTGATTTTCAGACTATTGTATACATCTGAAATAAATATATATGCATAACTCTTCACAAATATGCTTTGATTAGATAGAAAGCATTTATATTTTAAAATTTTAGAAGTCAGACAACCACCATTTTCTGGAAGTATGTATAAACTCTATACAGAAAAATTAAATCTTTGCATTTTTAGTTTTCCAGTTATCTTACATCAAGTAGTCTTATGCTTATAGTTTTTATTTGTTTTGCTTTTGTGTATTTACATCAGAAAAAAATTGTTTGAACTTTTACTTAGAAGATAATTCTGAGGAAAGAATTTCTTTAGTCAATGATCTTATAACCCATGAAGAGTACAAGATAAACTGGACTTTCATGTACAGGATACTAGTATTAATTCTTCTCTCCTTTCACCACACATAGGAGCATCCATAATAAAATGGATTAGCCAACATTCTCAGATAATAGATAATTTTAGGTATTTTCTGATTAAATATAGCATATACTTCTTAAATTTAGATTACCAAACATCTTCCTTGTAAGTCTATTACCTTTTTCTTGTATGTAATCAATATTGAACAAAAGCTACATTTCTCAGAGGAACTATTTCCTTATTGATTTGGAACTAGTTAACCACGTAGGTATAACCATGAACATAATTTTTAGTAATCATGAGATATAGCAGCATTTTTTTTATTAAAGAGATTAGTTTTCGAGAAGTTTTAGGTTCACAGTAAAATAAAGAGGAAGGTCTACAGAGTTACTCTGTGTCCCCTGTTTTTTACTTGTGTGTTGCCTCCACTGTTATCAACAGCCCCCATCAGTTAGCAGGGTACATTTGTTTCAACAATGCTCCTATGTTGACATATCATAATCACCCAAAGATCACACTTGTCATTAGGGGGTCACTCTTGGTCTTGCACGTTTTATTGGTTTGGACAAAAGTCTAATGATATTTATCCACAAATATAATATCATACAGAGCAGTTTCATTGCTCTAAAAAATCCTCCGTATTTTGCCTGTTCATTCCCCTTCTCCTCCACGCCTTGCTACAACTGTCTTCCAACTACTATAAACGTTTCTGAGCAGGTTTTCATGTGGGCATATGTTTTCAGCTCCTTTGGGTAAACACCAAAAACTGCAATTGCTGGATTTTATAATATGATTTAAAGCAACAACAAATAGTTTGCAGTTTTATAAATTTTCTCTCCTATAAAAAATTTAGTTCAGAAAAAATACTACATTTTATGTACATACCATATTTTATGAACTGACATCACAGATATACATCATATGTGGTTTAATGTCTTGGTTTGTGACTCTTTGAGATCATCAGTTAATTGATTTTTTAATGAATTTGGAAGCCCCTTTTGATAGTTATGGAATTCATTATTGGTTATGTTATTTTTTAAAAAACTGGAATTAATTCTCATTTTTAAACAGAGTGACTAACCCAACACCAGGGCCCTTCAGGGCACGCAGGCTATGAATCCCCCAATACCTTAATGCCAATAAACTTGGAAGCAAGTTTTAGCCTTCCAATGGAATTCTGCCAAAAAAGCTTTCACTAGAAACAGTCACTGTAATTATAATGGTGACTGGCAATGGCTTAAACATGACCCATACATATATCCTTTTAAAATCACAAAGCCCTTAAACAATAACATGGCCAATGACAGGATTATGGACATGAGTGTGAGAAGCCAGGATGACAAGAAACAAGAAAGCAGGTGGCTTATACAAAGAAGACCACCAAACCTGCTGTGATAATTTCGATAATTAATTTTGTCCTTGAATTGGCAAGTTTGTTTTAAATTTGACATATTTTACCATCCATGTTTATTTTATTTATAATTTTAGAAACCTTTTCTATGAGTAGATATAATGGATTTGGAATTGGACATTAATGGTGCTTGGATGTAGCTGCTTTACATTCTTTTGGTTTATATTATTACAAACTACCAATCGACTGAATTGCTTTAAAAGAAATTGTATAATACCAGTATTTTACATATACTATTTTACATATACTATATTAACCTAAGATACAGAAAAAGTTATTTTTCTTACTAAACTTAACTCTTATTCACTATACGTACATACACAGATAAATAGTGTGTGTGTAATATCTTTCATATGCATATATGCACTCATATATGTACATGAATACATACATACATATGCATACATAGGTACTGAGTACAACCAAACATCTATTTTATATTATTTTATTTTATTTTTATTTATTTATTTTTTTGAGTTGGAGTCTCAGTCTGTTGCCCAGACTGGAGTGCAGTGGTCGCTCCTGGCCACCGCAGCATCACCCACTGGGCTCCGGTGATCCTTCCGCCTTAGCCTTCTGAGTAGCCAGAATTATAGGCACGCGCTGCCACGCCCAGTTGATTTTTGATTTATTGTAGAGATGAGATCTCGCCAAGTTGCCCAGGCAGGTCTCGAACCCACGGGCTCAGGCAATCCATTCACCTCAGCCTCCCAAAGGTGCAGGATTACAGGCTGAGCCATCGAGCCCAGCCCAAACATCTATTTTAAGTAAGCAGGAAAAGTGAATAATTGGACATAAAAAATACAAGTTAGTAGAAACACAAATTTTGGCTACACAAAGCCAAAATGTCAGCAGTGAGCCATATAGGTGTTTGTTAGTTGTCCAAGACTACAAATTGAATCATTGGAGTTTCTGGGAACAGCTCTTTGCTGTGGGCTAGAATAATGTCCTGCATTTGTCCTTCAATAACCAGATAATGCCTGCTATTTCTCAAAAAAAAAAAAAAAAAAAAAAAAACTCCTAGAGGAATCAATATGCTCAAATGTTGCTATGGAATAGAAATGTCGAATGTAAAAGTCAAGAATAGGATCACTGCCCTCTTTTGAGCAGTCAAATCACTCAGAAAGTCTAGTTAGTGTGATTGAAACCCTACTTAACTGGTTAAAAAAAAAAAAAAGTCGACCTTATAAAAAAGAGAAATAATCGAATCCTACCTACTCTTTAGAATTCAGAAATTGAAGCATTGTTTTATTTTATAACTTGATTAATCTCATTAATTGTTTTCTATCTTTATGACTCTTCATTTTCTATGAGCTCTCTTCAAATGCAATGCTATCTTTTCTGATATTCTATACTTTTCGCATAATTTTAAAACCTCCCTCATAAAAATGCTCTCTCAATTAACTTTATTCCATTCTGATCACTCACTTTAATCATTTACATTCCATATTATTTTACATATGCTAGTTTTAATTGCTCAACAAAATTAGAAAATCTGTTGGATATTCTGTTCGATTACTTTATATTTAAAACACATATCCTTATAATAATTATTTAGTATTATAAAATGAAAGCATTACATTTATAAGAAAAATACATTTTCCTTTCTTTAGAAATGCTAGAAAATTCTATTTTAACAGTTACAAAATGTTGATGATAATCAGCTTTCTGAGAATTTAAGGATAATATTTTCTCACAAAGATGGCCTTCTTGAACTTTAAAACAAGAACAGAACCAATTTTGAAAATTGAGCTTAAGCATACTAAAAGTGGAAGTGCAAGCAAATATTGTAGTAGTTAAGTTTTTTCCTGGAAATATCTCAAACTGCTTTCTATGAGTATCAATATGTTTATATATGTTTGCAAGTAAAGCCAAGGTTAGAGTTCATCATAGTCCTTCCTGATTTTAGGAAACCTCTCAAACTGATTCTAAATGAGTTTCTCAGCAGAGGTAGTACCACCTCCTAGGAGGTATGATACAAATCTGTGGATGTTTTGTTGTTACATGGCTTGAAGAACCATCACTTAATGGAAAGATGCTAAAGTCATCAAATATTCTACAACAAATGGTACACCTTTCAAATAAATAAATAAAAGATTATTTAGCATACGCCAACACCAACACCCAAACTTGGAATATTTACTGAGCATTCATGCATGGCGGGAGACCCAACCTCCCCCCACCCCTGGGGATTATTCCTTTTTTTTTTTTTGAGAGAGAAAGAGAGCAGGCTCTTTGTATTACAGGCCACTCCCCACTAGCTGAGTGTTCTAGAAACCCACTGGTATCAGAGTACCAGCTAGTGTTGTTGTGAGAGGCTGTGTTCGGCTTCAGTGAATTTGATTTATTTATTCATTCATTTAAGATTATTTTGCTGAGCTTGTCCATTTCATGATGGGTGATTTATAGGTGCACTTGCCCACAACATGCTGAGTGTTCAGCAATTTTTTACCAAAAACGACATGACCAGCATGCCCCACCTTCCCAATTCACCTGATCATGCGCCAAGAAACTTTGCTTCATTTCCCTGGATGAAAAAAGTCCTCAAAGGGAAATATTTAACTGATGTAGAAAAGGTAAAACAAAAAATGAAAGAAGCACTAAAAGGTGTCAAAGTTGATAAGTTCAAAACCTGTTTTGAGTAGTGGAAAAAGTGTCTTGACAGGTGTACTGTATCAAATGGAGGGTATTTTAAAGGTAACAGAAGTTGAAACATGTAAGAATAAATACACAATTTTTTATAAATAAATTCCAGGTCTTTTAGGGGTCTCCCCCTCATATATGAAAAACCTGCTCAGAATCATGTCCACCTAAAAACTATACATATAGCACAAAGATTTTCTTTCTTTTATATTAGAAAATATAGTTTATTTAGAAAGTAAATTAGAGAGAGAGGAAATTCACCTACCCAATGTAGGGGAGGAGGCCAAAGCTTAAGAAAACATGGCCTGGCCAACACTCAGAGAGCACATGGCCACACCATAGTTTAGCAAGGCAATGGCCAGCACAAAAATTTTCTACACAACTTTAATTAACAGTAAATTTTCAAGGAATAAGAATTACCATTCAACTTGAAGGAAGATTGTATTGCACTTTGAAAATTTACCAAGTGTTACTCAATGTGTTTGAAATTACTTACCAACCACACCATGCTCTTTATTTAAGTTGCTAATAAAACATACCTGTGACAGTCTGCCTTTGTTGCTGTAAAATTCTGATGATGTAGCATATTATAAGCATCTAACTACTTGCCTTTTCTAGTATTATCATGCCTGAACATTAACAGAACACACATATATTAATCTGTTATAAGTAATTGCCTTTTCCATTATTCTAGTACATTTTTAAAAATTATACATTCATATGGATTATATTGTCTATAAATTTCATTTCAGGAGAGTGAAGCAAGCACTACAAAATATTTGTTAGATTAGCAAGACTTTGGGCCTAAGACGTTCAAAATCTACTCTCTTCAATGAGAATAGCAGGGTTGAACCTTCCTGGAATTTACAAGGTAAACATTTTGCCTGCTAGGTATACTCTCTAGTAAAGAGATGACCTAGAAAACTCATGATTCATGTAGTGGCTAAGGTGAAAAGGACTATAAGGCACAATACAGTTAGTCCTGTTATTTAGTTTCTATAGGGAATGTAGATATAGATACAAATTATAGATTTATTAGGCTGCATCCTCTCAGGAGTCTGCAATGGTGTGCCTAGTAGAGTTGGAGGAAGACAGTGTTGGGAGGAACAGAACAGGTTTTCTAGGTTTCATGAGCAGACTTTTTAAGGCCAATAAGGAGTAGAGTGAAAGGACCACAACAATTTTTTAAAAATTTTTCAAACAAAATTTATTTAGAAAGTAAATTATAAAGAGAGAGAGAGAGAAGATTGACCTCTCCAAGGTAGGGGAGGGGGCCAAAGCTCAGAAAAAATGGCTTGGACAGTGCTCAACAAAACAATGACCCAGGGTCACAACAATTATATCTCATGTCTTTTCTGCCACTTTGTTGATGTTTTACATTTCTTGGAATTTTCTGTTATTGTTCTGTTCTGTTATTGTTCTCTGTGCATTATCTATCTAGTTAGATAGATAAATGATTTTACTATTATCTTTTTCAGTAATAGTCTCAATCTAAAATGTTTTTTAAATTGCAGTGTCAACATCTTAAGATTTTATTTTTGTGTTATGTGACTGGAACTAAGTTTTGAAGGTAAGTCTTCAAAAATCTTTTTAAAATAGCATGTAGATGGTGCACTTTCACAGCCTCTACATATCAAGGAGTATCTGTTTCTTCTAATCAAATAAAGCAATGTAACAGGTATACATTTCTTGAGATACAAACTGAAGAATACAAACATTAAGATATATGTAGATGCTTCTTCATTGACTTATGACATGTATTTTGGAAAAAGACTAGTATGTGAATATGCTTTCTCATTGGATGGATGATTCTGATTTCTTTAGACCTTAGATTAAACATTTGTTGATAAGGTATGTCAGGATGTTTTGAGTCAGATTGTCTAGAATGTTCTCAAAGTTTTTAATATTCAATATTTTTACTTCAGAAAAAAGTTATTGTATTATAGTTCATTGTTCCTTTTCTATTGCTCAAACAGTATTCTTTACTCCAGTCTATAATGTTTAAGTTGCATTTTCATTTTCTGTTTTTCTCATCCGTTGTATTTTCCCTTATTAGTTTTATCTTTTGATTTCCCCCCCCCCCTGCATTTTAGAAGAGCTCCTCAGATCTTATTCTGTTACTCTCTGCCTCAATTCTAAGCAGCATGTCTCTGACATGGGTTTTAAATTCTGCTATTGTGGTTTTATATTCCTTGTAATTCTTCCTTATTTCTCTTATATAACTTTACTTCCCATGCTCCTGTGTGTTCAACTCAGCCTGCCTATTTCCTGGAAATTGCTTTTTCTCTGATGTCTGATGATGTTTCACTCTTTGTCTTGGGAGCATTTTCCTTTGTTCTTTTCTTTTTCTATCATATGTTTGAATTTCCCTTGTCTACCCCACATCCAACATGGTGCTCTTTGAATTCTTCTCTTAGATATATAAATCCATAAATGTAAATGGTTTCCTTTTAAATTCCTAATGTCTACCAGGCTTTTATTTATTACTTGAGCTCATTTTCTATACATATTTCTAGTGCTGTGATTCTGTGAAAGCAACAATCCATGAAAGGCTCCTCTCCTCAGAACACACCACTTACAGAGAAAATTCTTGAGCAGTGGTGTGTCACTTCAGTTACCACATTCTTCCTCCATGGTTGTTTTCTGGAAGGAGAGAGAGAAACTGCCCACAAAAACCTCCATCATGCAATAGAAGAATGGCTACCAAGTTTTCTATTTAAAAGTCTTTTTTTATTTTCTTATTCAAGAGCCAGACAGTGGCCCAGGGATGATGCCAAGTACATTTACATGGCCGGAAGAGACTTTCTCTCTTCTAAGTATAAAATATGGGTGGACAACTGAATGGATACTTCATTCCTACTTAATCAACTGTAACTAGTACAAAATCTTCACATACTTTGACAATAACTTTAATGTCACTCATGTTTTCAGTGTAGTAAATTTGCATTTTCTATGTTTTTATAGGAAAGGTGTGGAAGCAGGGAAAAGCAGGTATTACAGTACAACATGCCAGAGACCATGAAGGTCTGGGAATGAGCTGTTGCTACATTTATTCTGTCTTGAAGATGGAAAATAATGATCTAGATTTTCACATGCAAACATTGAGGTCTTGTGAAACAAGCAGGTAAAGGTGTTTATTACGCAGCCTTGGTCTCTGACATTAGAGTTGTGGAGATAGCAGTTTTAGTGTATATGTGACATTTAAATCTCTATGGCTAAGGACAACAAGCCTGTGATATGCAAATCTTTGCTTTATCAAGAAGCAATTGCAAAGAGAAGCAAGAGTAAGTTGTGTGATATAATCTAAGAGAAAAGATATCTTCAGCAGGAAAGTATATTCAGCAAAGTCAAAAGCAGAAGAGAGATTAAACAGGAAGACCCCAAGAGGTGTGACCTATTAGAAACCTCGGTAATGTTTTAGAGATGAGCATAAGAGGAGGGTGGATGCTAAATCCATAAATCTATAATGCAGTGAACTGATGAGCGAATGAAAAGTGAGGCTGTGACTGTTGAACACACTTGCAATTAATTTATTTGTGATGGAAGAGGATGCATAGGATAGACATTTGCAGAAAAGGGATAGTCAGGAAGCTTTTTTAGAGACATAGAAAAAAATTCTCACAGCTCATAAAACTGAATTCACTCAAAAGCTTGAAAAGTGAAAGAACTTTTGTTCCTAAAGGCTACTTTTCTCATCAGAGGAAACAAAGCCTTAGGGAGAATTAATTTGTTGTATTGAACCTCTGCAGTGTTTCTGTTAATTAACAATTTAAATTAAGAGATGTATTACTATGGAAAGGTGGACTTGACCACAAGTGAAGTGTTTAAGAATGTGCACTCAGGAGCTAAACAGGCTGCATTTGCATCCTGGCTGGATCAAACCATGCGCAGACCACATTTTCCCACCAAAATACTCTCCCAAGTTACCTACATCTGAACGTACATACATCATCTTCCTTCCTATGGCAATACATGAACTCTTCTTCCTGCACCATCACTCCCAGTATCCCACCTTTGTTTAGTAGATTATTCCCATCAATGCATAAACATGTTATAAAATCTCCCATCTTGAGAACATACAAGATTTGAGGTCTGCTATAGCACCATGTCTCTGCTTTTCTATGCAAAATTCTCAGAGAATGTTGTCTATATTTACTGCTAACATTTCTGCTTCCTGTGTTCTCTCATGAACTCACTCCTGCATGGCTTGGCTCCACCTCTCTACACAAATGGTTTTTTTGTTTTGTCATTTTTGATAAAAATGTTTAGACACAAGCAGTAAATTTTCCTATTCAGAGAAAAAGAGGCTCTGGTTAACAAAATCTATTTATTGTTGTAAGGAAACATATACATATTAAAACACATATATGTTAAAATATTGTATGTGTTAAAAGCAGAGCAGTATCATATAAAACAGAAATCTAAACAAAACAGTTTTATATTTGTCATTTACAAATGACTAAAAGCAGTAGGGTATTGTTCACAAGAATATAAGCTAATATGTCCATTTTGGCACTTTCTATAAAATTATGCATTCACTTGCCCTGTATCCCAGTAATCCCACTTCTAGTGGATTCAAAAGAAATGAAAACACATGTGGCAGGCAGAATCCATGGTGCCCCTGCCCCACCCACTGGAGATCAGGCCTTTATAGGACCCTCTCCCCTTGAGTGCAGGGAGTACCTTTGACCTGATTCTAAACAATAGAACACAGCAATGGTGATGGAAGGACAATTACAATTACTCCTGTGACTGTGTAACATTGTCTATTACTGCATTCCATCTTGCTACCAGACTCATCCTAAAGACACTTCTTGCTGGCAGGAGGAAGTAAGCAGCCTTTTGGGGGAAGCTTACTATGTAGCAAAGAGTTTCCGTAGCCTCTTGGAGCTGAAGGCAGCCATCTGTTATCAAACAAGAAGTCAGAGCCTTCAGTTCTAAAACCATAAATCAATTCTGCTTCCTTCCTGAGTAAGCATGGAAATAGATTCTTTCCTAAGTGGACCTTGAGACAAGAACCTAGCTGGCCAATAGCCTTGCAGAGAACTCAGGGAAGTCATGCCAAGATTCCTGACCCACAGAAATAGTGAGATTACAAATGGGCACTGTTTTAAACTGACAAGTTTGTGGTAATTTGTTACAGAGCAAGCTAAAACTGATGTGACATATACTCACCCCAAAACTGAAAAACAAATATTTGTAGCAACATTATCCTTAAAGTCAAAACCTGGAAATAGCTCAGATATTTTGTGACTATTAGATAAATGAATAGAATAGATAAACAAATTGTGATATATCCATTTAGTGGCATATCACTCAGCAATAAGCAGAAATAGACTACTAATATACACAACAACATGGAGACTCTCCAGGATATCATGCTCAGTAAAGAAGCCAGTCATGAGAGAGTACGTGCCATAAGATTCTGTGTTTTTAATTCTAGAAAAGGCCAACAATATGAGGGGCAGATACAAAAAACTCAGACATTATTTATAAAAAATTGTGCATTTATTCTGATATATTTAAATTTCAGTCACCTTCAAAGTACTCTCCATTTGATGCAATATACCTGCCAAGACATTTTTTCCACTGCTCTAAACAGTTTTTGAACTCATCAATTTTGGTGCTTTTTAGTGCTTCTGGCATTTTTGTTTGTCTGTTTGTTTCACCTCTTCCACATTGGCAAAAGGTTTTCCTGCGAGGGTTTTTTGTTGTTGTTTTTTTGTTTTTGTTTTTGTTTTTTTAATCTGTGGAAAAAAAATAAGTCTTGCGGGGTAAGATTCGGTGAATAGTAAGGGTAAGTCTTGGGGGTCATGCCATTTTGGTCAAAAACTGCTGAACACTCAGCATAGTGAGGGCAGGTGCCCTCATAAGTCACCCATCATGAAATGGGCAAAGGTGTTCAAAGAATCTCCAAAAGAAATTCACTGAAGCTGAAAGCAGTCTCTTATAACTATCCTAGCTGGTACACTGATGCTGATGGAGTGATGGAAACGTTCTGTATCAGTACAGTCCAATAGAATTTATTGCTGGATCTGATTCCTAAGTTATTCAGTCACATAGCTGGCAGGTTGATGCTGACTATTCCTTTCCACATAGGCCTCTACATAAGATTGTTCGAGTGGCCTCATGGTATGGTGATGGGAATTCTTCAGAAAAAGTAATTCAAAGGAAGCTGCAAATCTTTTTTGACCTAATGTGGGAAGTTATATACCTTTTGCTGTGCTGCAATATCCCGTTGGTAACATAGGGTAGCCCTATTCAGTGTAGGAGGGAACTTATGCAAGAGAATGACTATAGGAGCTGGGAATTATTCAAGGCATCTTGGAGGCTGTTTATAAAAGATACACACATGTGTTACCTAACTTTGTCCACTAAGAGGCATGAAAGCAGCAACACCCAATCACAATAAGCACACCCAGTGCTCACAGCTTTGTTTTTGAACACCATTATTGTTTAAAAGAAATTCAGTTACTCTGGGAAAAAGCGATTGATTTCAGGACTAGGGCAGGGAACATACAAAATGAACTTGGAATATTTTATGCTAGAAAGCAAGAAAATGTTTAAAGAATCATGTTGGAGGCAAGCCAAGAGAACCCAGAATCTGATCCAGGGGTGTTACTGACAGCTAAATCTGGGACACTTTGATCATCAAAATACATAAAAATAATAAGGGTTATAATTTATTAATCTACTATAGACTTATAATCAACTATATGTCCATGCTGCTATACATCAATACAAGAATAAATGAAAAGTGTAATGAGAAATGGGATATTTACAATGTTTCAAAGCTGCCTCCTTCAAAATTCTTATTCATTTCTAAGGGACAAAAAGTAGCTTTATGATGAAAAAGCCAGGCAGGTGCTACCTTAACCAAGTGATCAAAGCTAATCTTTGGTATGAACACAAATGGAAATCATGTGCCACATAAGAGAATGCAAAGAGAGCATGATATCACTTCTGTGATTCTCCTGCCAAAGATGCGAAACCTGAGTCTAATTATTTGGAAACATTAGACAAGTTCCAAATAACTGCTCTATAATCTTTTAAAATGCTGAGGTCATGAAGTCAAGGGAAGACAGGAACTGTTTCACATTAAAAGAGACAAAACATAATAAGGAAAACATGTTATTTTGAGCTGTGTTTGATCTTTTGTTATAAAAACGTTATTGTAACATTTGATAAAATTTTAATGGATTTTAAAGATTAGGTGACAGTAATATAACAATGCTAATTTTACAATTGTGATGATTTTGCTGTGATTATGCAGGTGAGTGGCCTTTTTTTATTTTAATAAGAAATACACGCTAAAAGTATCCAGAGGTAATGAGGCATCCCATCAGCAAATAATTCAGGAAAAAAAAGCTATTTGTTCTGTTCTTCAACTTTTGGGTTCAATATTATTTCAAAATCAACCAAATTCCAATAAGTTATGAATATAGCATAGTCATACATGTTTATTTGCTGAATAATACCATAAAATACATAGGGAAACTACTAGAAAGATAAAAGTTCATGATGTATTCTTAAAAATAAATGTATCAGAGCTCCATCAGACTTTGTGAACATGACAAAAAAACCATAAGCCTATATATTTAATTAAGCAGGATTATTAATAGCAATATTAAATAATGTTAAACAATGAAGAATAATATTTTGTAGGTATTCAAAAAATATTTTAAACATTATTCATATGTTATTTTGCATAGGAATTCCAGATGAATCAAAAAATGGTGAAATTAGACTACCCACATTCTTTCAAGCATTGCAGTGCAACTAAAAATAATTTAAAGATATTTTGAAAACTATAAAAAAGGCATATATTTGAAAGATTGAGAAGAAACCCTACATAAATTGTAGTAAATTACATTAAAACTATAATTATACTCTATTTAGAAAATAATAGCAATGAGAATGTAAAAATAATATAAATTGTATACAATCAAGCCAAATTGTACTGTAGTCAAATTCATGGTCAAATGCTTTCTTTCTTAAATGTAAATTCAATAGATAAGCTAAACTTTTAACTCTAGATAATAACAATAAAAGTCTCTGAGGAAAAAAAGGAGAAGTAAAGCAGGTAAAGATAAAGATGTTATTAGAAACATAAAGTGAATAACGATAATATAATACTAGAACTGTGCTTGAAAAGTAAAATCATAGATTTATCAAATTTAACCAAGACAAAAAGGAGAAAAATTAAAAATGAAATGATAGGACAAGATTTAAGAAATATTGGACCTAGATACAATGTTTTCAGAATGTTTAAAACTAATCAATTTGAAAATATTAGTTGGCTGATTTTCTGGTTCAAAAGTTTAAAATTTGAATGGACCAAGAGCAGTGGAATGTATAAAAAGTTATCAATAGATTATTGCAAAAAATCTGATCTCAGTTGGATACATAAGCAAAATCTTTCACATTTTCAAGAAATAACTTTATTCATATAAAAACTGAACTGGAGCATACCAAAACAAAGAGGGATATTTTTTATTATTTTAAGGTATCATAATTCAAATATCAAAACTTTACAAAAATCATACACACAAATAATATAAAATATTAATAAGCATACTTATATGTGATTTAAATAATAAGAAAGCACAAGTGAATAAAATTCACCAAAATAAAGGAAGAAAATTTTAATATTTTTAATATAACTATCATATGAATAGTTTATAGAAGAGAATAACCTTAAAACTTATTATGATACTATTTGATAATGCTTGGGAGAAAGCTTGTCACTCACTCCTAATATTTTCTTCAGTTTAGAGAGAATTCAGTCAACATAATATTTGGCTTCTCATTTTCTTTTTAAAAATATTTTATTTAATTTTTTTAATTTTTTTTTTTTTGAGTTTGAGTTTCACTCCATTGCCCAGGCTGGCATACAGTGGCACACTCAGAGTCACCCCAGCATTGACCTGCTGGACTCCAGCAATCCTTCCGCCTCAGCCTTCGAAGTAGCTAGAACTACAGGCACTCGCTACTGTGCCCAGCTAATTTTTTGGCTTCTCATTTTCACTCACTTTACTCAAAAGGTGGTTTATCTCATCGGTAAATGAGGGGAAAATAGTGTTGGTGTGCATAGCTCATATTTGACTTGCATCTTCTTGAGATTGGGCCTGTTTGAATACAAGATTGTACAGAAACCCTTGGCCAATGCAATTACCCAAGAGTCAGAAACCAGATAAAATTCTTAGAAAAGAGCAAGCTATTGCTCTCACTATCAAACAATATCTCGAACCCGTGGGGTCAGGCGGTCCTCTCACCTTGGCCTCCCAAAGTGCTGGGATTACAGGCTTGAGCCACCACGCCCGGCCCATCAAACAATGTCTCTAAAATGTTCATGGGACATTTATATTATATACTACATATATATTAATTTATATACATATCATAATATTTAAGAAACTCAACAAAAAATAGACACACCTTCAATTTATAGTAGGAAGAGTAGAATAGTAGAAAACAGTATACTAGGACTCCCCCCAAGATGGAATTTATTTATTAAATGTAGTGTGTGCGTTTATTTATTTATTTATTTATTTTGAGTTGGAGTCCCACTCTGTCGCCCAGGTTGGAGTGCAGTGGCACGCTCCCGGCCACCGCAGCCTCTACCCGCTGGGCTCAGGTGATCCTTCTGCCTCAGCCTTCCAAGTAGCCGGAACTACAGGCGTGCACTACTGTGCCCGGTTAATTTTTGATTTACTGTAGAGACAAGGTCTCGCCAAGTTGCCAGGGCTGGTCTCAAACCACGGGCTCAGACAATCCACTCATCTCGGCCTCCCAAAGTACTGGGATTGCAGACTGAGCCACCGAGCTCAGCCAAAAATAATGTATTTATTATTATATGTTTAAACTTTAGTCACCTCCAAAGTACTGTCCGTCTGACACACGACACCAATCTAGACGCTGTTTTCACGGCTCAAAACATATTTTGAACTTGTCCATTTGGATGCCTTTTAAGTGCTTCTGACATTTTTTGTTTCACCTCTTCCACGTTGGCAAAACCTTTCCCCGTGGGACTTTTTTCAGCAGGGGAAACAAAAAAAGGCTGCTTGGGGCAAGGCCGAGTGAATGGGGAGAGCGGGTCACAAGGGTCATGCCATTTTTAAAATCAAAAACTGCTGAACAGTGCAGCGTAGGCTGGCGTACTCGTAAACCGCTCATTATGAAATGGGCAAATGCCTTGAAAGAATCTCAAAAAAAAAAAAAAAAATTCACTGAAGCCAAACACAACCTCTTGCAATGCTAGCTGGTACCCTGATGCTGATGGGTTCCTAGAACACTCACCTAGCTGGGGAATCCTGTACTACAAGGTACCCGCCCTCCAAAAGATAATTCTGAGTTTTTCTGGGTACCCCTTCATATACTCTAAAATTAACAACTTCAATATAAACAAGTCATAAATATTTAGAGTGTATAATGAGAAAAGAAAAGCTTTCATGCACACTAGCAACAACCTCATAAACTAACTAGAAAATAGAGTAACAAGAAATAAGTGAGGTCATATAAAGAAAACCACAAGAAAATATTGTGAAAGATTAAACATGATGTTTAGTGGAAAGTCTGAACGCTAAACAATTCCAGCTGTTTCTATATTAAGTTGTAAGTTTAATTACGGGTTTTTGGGAAAAGGCAAAATAGTTATAAAGCATTCTACTGGACGAATTCATAGAAGTGAGAATAGTAAAGAAAAAGACTTTGGTGGTTTTTTTGTTTCTTTGTTTTTTTTGATTTGGCATCTCACTCTGCCGCCCAGATTGAAGTGCAGCTGCACACTCCTGGCCACCGCAGCCCCGACTTGCTGGACTCTGGCGATCCTTCCACCTCAGCCTTCCAAGTAGCCACAGCTACAGGCACGCACTACGTCTCCTGCTAATTTTTTTATTTATTGTAGAAACAGGTCTCACCAAGTTGCCCGGATGGGTCTCGAACCCGCGGACTCAGGCAACCCACTTGCCTTGGCCTTCCAAAGTGCTGGGATTACAGGCTGAGCCACCAAGCACAGGCTTTTTTTTAAAAGAAATAAATTTTCTCTAGCGAATGATATGGCAAAGAGTGTCCTGATAGTGGACCACTGGGAACAAATGGGAAAACCAATGAACCGAAAAAGACAACTGGAAACACAGACCCCAGTAGACAGGACATCTTAGCATGTGTTAACAAAGCACAACAGGCTGAGGGGGCAGGGAGAGATGTTCAACAGCAATGCTGGAACTTGACTATTTTGAGAAAGAAAAAAGAAACCATATATATCATGTTGTCCTTGGCAATAAAATTAACCTTAAATGTATGAAATAATTTTACTTTTAATTGAAACCACAAATGTAAAAGTAATTTTAGCTGAACATAGATAATAAGAGAAAAATAACAAAGGAAAACCAATACACAACAGAATAAATATAAATACTCCATGGAGATGTAGGAGACACAAACTTACCTGACTAGGAATCAAATATTTGCAAACTCAAGAAGCACAGTTTTTGCACATCAAATTCACAAAGATATCTTAAATGCTATATATGAAAATGAAACACTGCATTTATGAATAGATAGAAAGTACACATTTTTGAGGCAGAAATCATCTACACATGATGAATTCAATGATTTATTTAAATGAAGTTCATAATACTATTTATAAGAGCATTTAAAAGGATGACAATGACCTAAATGTGCAGTAATAGGGAATAGTTAAATCAATTATGCTATGCTCAAAAATGGAATTTTATGTTGCTATAGCAGTTCATGTTTTGAAAAACACTTAATGACAGAAAAAATATAATATTTATAGGAAAGCAACTTCATTTTAATAGAGGGCTATTTTATATACTCATTTTCTCTTGATTAAATAGTTAATAAAAGCTTAATTAAAGCAACTGAAGTCATACTTTATTGTTATACCACTCTTACTAACAGGTGTAGGCTCTGGAGAAAGTCATAGGAGATGTCAAAAATATAAATTATTACCAGAGTAAGAGGAAACCCTCATTTAAAAAGTTTTAAATTTCAAGTGAAACACAAACAAGATAGAAAAATTCAAAACATTCAATAATCAAGGAATGTCACATATTTAGCAATAGCCCGAAATTAGGCTAGGGTTTGCACAATGCTGCCAAATAGACCCAGGAATTAGAACCCATATACCCTGCAGCTTCAAAACTTACTCTGTGGTGCAGTGAATTTGCCAACCTTTCTCCATTTCCTATATTATTCCCCCATGGCCACCAGCCCTGTCACTATCTGTAGTGATTCTGTGTCCCTCTTTCTTAACAGTTCTTTTATAATGTCACTTTTTTCCAGGTTGCAACTGAGGATAAAATTCAAATAAAAGGTGTATGTGAGTGACTGGGGATATTGGATCATTTTATAGAGACAAATAATTCTATAAGTATTAATAACAAGTCATCATGTATTTCTGAAAAACGTGATCAGCATAGTGTTTTAAAGTTTTGCTTTGGAATAATTCCCAACTTTCAAAAACAGTATTTTGCAAGAACGGTATGAATTTTTTTCTGAATCTGTGAGAGTATTTTGCCAACATCACACACAATTAACTCTAGCTACCCTAGTACTATTATAACATTTTTCCTACAAAAACCTGGTGCATCCATTGAAATAGGAAGATTATTACTCAAATAGTAATTTTTTATTCCTACTATTTTGTCTATATCTATTAGTTGGCATTATCCTATAATAAGGAAGTATTTTCTCTCACCTATTGGTTCATACTTTATTTATGCAGTCTCATGGATTCTTATGTCAGTTAATGAGTTATAAATATGTACTGTTATTTATTTTAATGCTCAGATTTTTTCCAATTTGCCCAATGGGTTGTCCCTTCAAGTGTGTGTGTGTTTGTGTGTTTTAAAATATCTCCATCATTCTTAGATTGCTATCTTACTTCCCATTGCAATAGAATTCTGGAGTAATTATGTATTTTTCCTACCACTACCTATAAATCATCCAGTTCTCCAGGAAGCTCTGAGGGGTTTTAATTGGAGAATGATGTTTACAAACCAAGATCTGGCACTATGTGTGTTCATTTAGGTGTCCCTCTACCAGACTCTTTCAGTGAGTTAAGCTAGAAACACACACACACACACACACACACACACACACACACACACACACACACCTATATTTTCTACATTTATCAAGGCATATTAAAATTATATATTCCTCTTGACAATTCTAAGTTCCATGTACCCCCACCAGTTTATTCTATCCCTTTTTCCATATTCATAACTTTTTATCTGGCAGTGAGAAACCTAGCTCCCACTATTCTAGATCTATTTATCTATTTTGTCAATATAACTCATGTAACCAATCTTTTGACCCCTCTAGGTCATAATTCCCAATGATCACTTTTGTCAGTTGGGCTTCAACCCCCAGCCACATTTTTTTTGCTCAAACCCTGAACTGTCAGAAGAGCCACTCATGGTTCTACCTGAAAACCTGCTTTGCTTGGCCTCATCTTCTGGCTTTTACAGTAAATTATTTAAAAGGAAACAAGGAAAAAGGAGAAATAATGAGAAAAGGAAGGCAGACAAACAAGAAGGAATCCCAGTTAATATATTTGTAATGTGGGATCCAAGTTTAAAAATTAAAATGTCAAGAGTGTATCTACTTTTAAGAAATTGCATTACTAAGAATAAAAAACACTCTTAATAAATTAAGCAGTTAAAATGTCAAGGTATACAAAATGGTGATACTACCTGACAATATATATTTATCTTGGATGTAGAGTCTATTGTCTATATAATTTATAACAATAAGTATCTGCAGTAGCACTTTACAT
The DNA here is from genome assembly GCF_000164805.1 of Carlito syrichta. Lineage (NCBI taxonomy): Eukaryota > Metazoa > Chordata > Mammalia > Primates > Tarsiidae > Carlito > Carlito syrichta. Next base: position 1,149,727 of record NW_007246811.1, on the reverse strand, counting down.
TTGTTATGTTTGTCATTTTTCCTAAAGTGACTGAATTAAGTATCTGGATAATCAGCCACTGGAAATTAGTTAAGAGATATTGTTGTATTAAACTGAAAAGAGGATTTCCATGAAATAACTATTTCTAGCATTCTTTTAGTTTCCTATTTTTAAATCGTCCCTGGACTGTAACAAGAATTTTCTGTTTTGATTGACCTCGACTAGCTCTGAACCTACTATAAATAAATTATTGAGCTTTTCTGTCTCTGCAACGCACCAAAGAGCTCTTGGGTAAGATGCATTCTTAAAATTAAAAAAAAATCAATTTCTTTTCATGACAGATTACGAATAGCTTTCACCCATCCATTTAGGGTACATGTGTCCCTAGCAACACTGAGAGTGAGAGGAAAGTTGACAGAATGGTGCCAGGTCAGCGGATATTTTTATGTTCAACTTGAATGAGCAGTTTCAAAAACTATATTTCCTTCTCTCCTTCCTTCTGGGGTATACATGTTACAAATATACAGTTGTAACACATAGCTTCCCATGAGACAACTCCAGAGATTTTTAGAAGACACTCTCTAGAGAGTGCTTCCTAAGTTAATAAGACAAAAATCCCAGCTTATCTTCTTTTGTATTAATTTCTCAATGTTTTGTATTCTTTATTATTCTAAAACCAATAATCCTTTGTTTATTGCATATTCATTTGTCAATCTTATTAGCAAATTTCTGATAGCTAGGGAATTTACTGCTATTTAAACAAATTTACTAGAAACCTCCGGGCATGAATCAGTGCTTCAGTTTTATATACAGTTTTAACCCATTTCCTCTTGAAAACATGCTTTAAAACAATGTTAGAGAAAAAAATGTCAAGATATATTTTTTCTTATGTAGTCACAGTGCAATGAACTGAATTCTCATATCCTTGTCAAACAGATATGTGAAAATCCTCATCTACAAGGTGATGGTATTAGGAGGTGGGACATTTGGGAAGTGATTAGGTCATGAGAGTGGCTCCATCATGAGCGCCCTTATAAAACAGACCTCAGAAAGATCCCTAACTCCTTTCACCTTATAGGGAAACAGTGAGAAGTTTCCATCTATGAACCAGAAAGTCAACCTTCACCAGACACTGAGTCTGCTGGCCCCTTGATCTTGGACTTAGCCTCTAGAACTGTAAGAAATACATTTCTGTTGTTATGAGCTACCCAGTTCATGGTATTCGGTGATAACAGCCTGAACAAACTGAGGCACACACCAATACCTTTACCTTCTAATATGGAAAAACTTGAATGTATATATTCCAGACTCTAATCACAAGCTCATCTGCTCCCAACTGTTTCAGCACTTCATTCAGGTTCCTTTGCTACACACACATGTATATATATATTAAAGATGCGGGGTGCAATTTGGGGGTTAGGTATACAAATGTGCAATATGCAGGTACCCTTGTTGATGAGGTGTGTCCCCACCCCCCGGGTGTTACCCACTACTGACAATCTTCCCCTTTCCCTGGCAGTTTCTCACTACTGCCAATTTGCCCCCCACCCCATCGTGGTATCCCATTACTGCCAATCTCTTTCTTGTAGTATTATGATAATTATTCAAAGTCTGCTTATCTGCTTATGAGTGAGAACATGTGGTACTCAGTTCTTTGTTTCTTTGATAGATCACTCAGTATTATACGCCTCTAAGTCTATCCAAGTTGCTGCCAAGTTCATAATTTTGTCCTTCTTTATGGCTGTGTAATAGTCCATCGTATACACATATTTCAAATCTCTTGGTCCTTCTCTCTCCCTAATATACCTCTGGTCTCACTTCCTTCCTTTCTTTATAAATGCAATGACCAAGCATTTAAAGTAAGAATACTCCCTATCTCTCTTGCCCACTTGGCCCACATACCCCTCATATAGGGAAAAAACAACAACAACAACAACAACACTATCATAGTCTGCTTAAGTGTCACGGGGGAAAAAAAAAGTCCTCACAACCTTCAGATTGGTTCAAATACCAGTGCATGTCTTCTAATTTCCTGTGGTCTCTCAACACCTGTCTTTCATTTTCTTTATTCCTCTTATACAATCTTCCTTCCCCCTAAAATACTCCAAAACTTTGAGGCTGCCCTTATCAATGTTAGGAAATGATCTTGCAAATTGTTTTACAAAGGAAACAGAAACCAGATAGAAAATGTCCTCAACTTTAAATGGACCTGTATCCTGCATGATTTTCTCTTCATTCCACTTTCAGGACAGAAGTTGATGCTTCCTCTGTTTATAAATTATCTCCCTCTCTATTCCCTGATTGCATGTGCCCTGTCTTCCCTAATGCTTTGCTTTGGTTCTCATTTGCAGCACTTTGTTACTTGTTAGCCTCCCACCTATGACTATAGAGATGCTTAATGGCTATTCCCTTAAGACAAATAAACAAGAAACCAAACAAACAAAACAGACAAGATACTATAAACTTTGGCGATTAAATCCCCCTGTCTGGATATTAGTTCCTGTTTCTCTTCTTTCTCTGCTAAGCGGTTTCCACTTTAAAATTAATACATGACTGGACACTGTGGCTCATGCCTGCAATTCCAGCACTTTGGGAAGCAGAGGCGAGAAGATTGCGTAAGCTGAGGGTTCAAGGGTTGAAGGGTTCAAGATCAGCCTGAGCAACATGGTGTGACCTCATCTCTACAATAAATCAGAAAAATTAGCTGGGCATGGTGGTGTGCACCTGTAGTTCCAGCTACTTGGAAGGCTGAGGTGGAAGGATCACCTGAGCCCGGCAGGTTGAGGCTGTGGTAGTCATGAGTGTGCCACTGCACTCCAGCTAGGTGACAGAGTGAAAATCCAACTTAAAAAAAAGGAAGATTGATGCATAATAATTGAACGTATTTGTGAGGTCCATGTGATATTTTGATATAAACATACAATGTGTAATGATCAAATCTGGGTAGTTGGGCTATTCATCACCTCAAACATAAATCTTCTCCTCTAATTCGTTTGAAATATAAAATAAATTATTGTTAACTATAGTTGCCATACTATGCTATCAAGCACTAGAATGTATTTCTTATATCTAATTGTATTTTATACCTATTTTAAAAATCCCTATTTATCCTCCCACCCCCAATACTCTACCAGTTTCTGATAAGTACTATCTTATTCACCACCTCTATCAAATCAATTTTGTTAAATTCCCACACAAGCGAGGACATGAGACATCTGTCATTCTATTCCTGTCTAATTACACTTAAATAATGTCTTCCATGTCCATTCATGTTGCTGCCAATGAGAGAATGCCATTATTTTTATGGCTGAATTATATCCCAGTGTGTATACATATCACATTCTCTTTATCCACTCACCCCTTGATGGACACTTAGGTTGATTCTATATAGCTTGGCTATTGTAAATAGTGCTGTAACAAATGTACTACTTTATTCAAAATACTGATTTCCTGTATTTTGAATATGTGAGAGTATGTACAATAATAGAATTGTTGGATCTTATAGAAGTTCCATTTCCGATGCTTTGAGAAACCTTCATGTTGTTTTCTACAGTGGTGTACTTACTTACATTTCCACCAACAGTATACTAAGGTTCCCTTTGCCTACATCCTTGCTAATGTTTATTTTATGTCTTTTTGATAATAACCATCTTAACCGGGGCGAGATGATATCTAACTGTGGTTTTGATTTGCATTTTTCTGATGATTAGTGATGTTGAGCATGTTTTCATATACCCGCTGTCCATCTGTATATCTCCTTTGAGAAGTGTCTGTTCAAATATTTTGCCCATTTTTATTCAGATTTGGTTATTATTGAGTTGTTTGAGTTTCTTATCTATTCTGACTATTACTGTCTTGTTATATGGATAGTCTGTAAATCTTTTCTCCCATTCTGTGGGTTATTGCTTCACTTTGTTGATGTTTCCAGAAGCTTTTTAGCTTGTTATTGTCCCATTTGTCTATTTTTGCATTTGTTGTCAGTACTTTTGAGGTCTTTCACAGAAAATCTTTGCCCAGACCAATGTCCTAAAGTACTTTTCTCCAATGTTTTATTCTAGTAGTTTCACAGTTTCAGTTTTCAGATGTAAAGTTTTATTTGTCTTGATTTAATTTTTTTTTGTATATGATGAAAGAAGAGATTCTAATTTGATTCTTATACCTTTGGATATACAGTTTTCCCACCATTTCTTGATGAGGGTATCCTTTCTCCAATGTATGTTCTTTGTGTCTTTATAAAAAATGAGTTGGCTCTAAATACATGGATTTATCTTCAGGTTCTGTATTCCATTACATTTTTTCTATGTGTCTGCTTCTATGCCAGTACCATCCTGTTTTGGTTACTATATCTTTGTAGTATATTTTGAAGTCAGGTAGTTATGATTCCTGCGGCTTTCTTTTTTGTTTGTTTGTTTTTGTTTTACTTAGAATTGCTTTGTCTATTCAGGGTCTTCTGTAATTCCATACAAATTTAAGGATTACTTTCTCTATAACTGTGAAGAATGTCACTGGTACTTTGATAAAGATTGTGTTAAATCTGTAGATCACTTTGGGTAGTGTGGAGAGTTTAACATGAATTTTTCTAATCCTTGACAATGAACAATCTTCATTTCTTTTTCTCAAAAGAAAACTCTGTATCTGTTTACTTTTTATTTGCTTCACTGCAGTCTGATGGCCGCTCTTCATTTTCCACCAGACTACTCTGTAAAGATGTCATCAATGTCCAGCTTGTTTATGAATCCATTGGACAAGCCTCAGCCTTCATCCTGTGAGACTTCTTTGAGGCTGCTGAGGTGATATACTACTCTCTCCTACACTGTTAGCTACTTTGTTGTCTAGCATGCCAATACCTTCTCCTCTAACAATTTCTTTATACTTTCTATTAATTTTTAGATTTTTTATGTACATTCTCTTTCTCTAGTCACCACTTCTATGCCACTGTGTTCAGTTACTTGGGATGAGTGTATTTAATCTGTTTCATAGGGTACCGGGGTAAGCCGAGGTGCATCAGGATGGTGTTTACATGTGAGATCACGTAAAATAGCACATTAAGCTGTTCATTTATGTTGTCTGTATTTGTCTGAGTCATTGTACACATTTCTTCAAAACAAGACAATATTTTAATTGCAAAACTAACTTTAGATAAGGGTGGGCGAGGCAGGGCACAGCTGCATGGACCAGGTGGGACGTCATTCAATGGTTCCGTCTCTGGTGACATACAGCAGGTCAGAGAACATCTATTAGCAGGTAGAACCATGGGCTAGAGTATTAGAAAATGACAATACAAATAGTCTCTTAGAAAAGTCTTGGTGTATTGACTAGATGCATTGTCCATCATCTGCAGCAAATGACTTGTGTTAGTTGTGTTGCTGCAGAAGCTAGGGGGTGAGTAAGAGACCCCAATCCCCATCTCCAAAGGCCACTCATAGGACATCTATGATCGCTCATGGGGAGAGGGGATTGGATATCAGGCAAGGTGTCAGAGACACCCACTTGCAGGCTAGAGGACAGGGTAGCTGGGCCTTCAGCACACAAACTCACACATGTACACACATGCATACCTTTTTCACATGTTCTCTCCATTCCCCGTGACCCCAGCTGAAGGTTTCCAGTCATGGGAGGACTGCCTGTCCTTCTTAGAGACAGAAGAGTACAGGAAAGGGCCTATCCCAGAGGTTTTGGGGGTGGTTGTGGAAGCCTCCCTTGCTTCCATGAGTCCTTGTGTTTTTTTTTTTAAAGTCACAGTTCAATAATATGGTCCCATATATGTCCCTTCTTAGGGCTGTGCCACAGGGATTATCTCCTATGCTGGAGTGGAAGGAGGTTTTGTGGGGTGGCAGGAGGGAGTTAGCTTTCTACTAGCCTCTATAGCTCTGGAGCACCCAAGAGCCTCTTTGGTTTAAGAACAGGTCACTATAAAAAAAAAAGGCAAGAAAGAATAAAACAAGATTCAGCATACCTGAGATGGCAAAACAGAAAAATATCATAGGAGAAAATTATTGGTAAATGCAAATATAGTAAAAAATAATTGTAGAGAAATATGTAATTGCTTAGGAAGAAGTTTACAATATTTATGGGTTTAAAAAGAAGATCAAAAAACAACATATACAGATGGATTTTATTTTTGCAATTATACATGTAATTTGTATAAAATAGATAGTCATAAGAATAGTAACATTAATTTCCCTGGTATAGAGGAATAATGATATCTTATTTTTAAATTTGTGTTCACACGTGTGGTTCTTAAAAAATTTTTTTTCACAACAAATATTGTTGATAATAAAGGGTACAAGCTTCTTTAAAAAAACACAAAGTATGTTGTGATTGGAAAGGTCATTATTCCTGGTGTACGAATAATGATGTAGACTAAATGTTTGTGTCTTCCCTCCCACGCTTTATATGTTGAAACTCTAAGCCTCAAGTTAATGGTATTTGGAGACAGGGCCTTTAAAAAAAAATCATATTTTTTGTTATAAAATTGTGGGGTATAGTTAAGGATTAGGTATACAAATGTGCATCGTTCAGGCACCCTTGTTAATAAGGGGTGTCTCCCCGTCCCCAGACAGATATTGACTACCGCTCGTTCCACCTCCCTTCCCCTCCCTACCCTCCCCATAGTTCCCCACCACTGTCAGTCCTTTTCTTATAATATTATGATAGATGTTCAAGGTCCTCTGTATGAGTGAGAACATGTGATACTCAGATCTTTGTTTCTGTGAGACATCACTCAGTATTATAGACTCTAGTGCCGTCCAGGTTGCTGAGAAATTCATGATTTTGTTCTTTTTTATGGTTGCATAGTATTCCATCATGTATATGTACCACATTTTAAAAATTCAGTCCTCTTTTGATGTACAGCATGGTTGGTTCCAGGTTCTTGCTATTGTGAACAATGCTACGATAACAGACACTTCTCAAAGGAAGATATCCGAGCGGCCAACAGACACATGAAGAAATGTTCAACCTCACTAATCAGCAAGAGATGCAAATTAAAACTACACTGAGATATCACCTAACTCCAGTCAGAATGGCAATTATCAATAACTCAAAAGAATAACAGATGCTGGAGAGGATGCGGTGAAAAGGGAGACAGGGTCTTTAGAAGACAATTAGATGGAGAGGATGGACCCTTATGACAAAATCAGTGCCCTTTGAAAAGACACCAGAGAACTTGTCTTTTTTCTCTCTTTCTACTCTGTGAGGATATAGCAAGGAGGAGTCCACCTACAAGTCAGGAAGTGTGTCCTCACCAGATGCCAAATCTACCAGAGCCTTGATCTTAAACTTCTCAGCGTCCACAACTATGAAAAATAAATGACTGTTTTTAAACCACCCAGTCTATAATGTTTATTATAACATCCCAAACTGACTAAGACAAGTAGATATGTTGAAAAACATGTAATTTTAAGGATTACTCTCCCCCCCAAATTATTATTAGTAGTATTATTTTTGAGTCAGAGTCTCACTCTGTCACCCATGCTGGATTGCAGTGTCACGATCACGCCTCACAGCAGCCTTGACCTCCTGGGCTTAGACAATTCTTCCCAGGTAAGCTGGGACTATAAGTACGTGCCACCACGTGCAACTAATTCTTGTAGTTTGTAGAGAGATGAGGTCTCGCTGTGTTATCCAGGTTGGTCTTGAACTCCTGGACTCAAGCAATCCTCATGCCTCAACCTCCCAAAGTGCTGGAATTACAGGAGTAAGCCACCACACCTGCCCCGATCCAACATTCTTTTAAATATGATCTATAAAGATATCACATAAAATAGCACACCTACCAATAATTCTCCAGTTTAAAAACAAAGTCAACAAATTATCAGTCATCAGTGTGGCAAAAAACAGAAAAACTGTTCTGATTTTTACTTCAAACATAAAATTGGTTAAAGAAAGCAGTCACAAAGTTATCAACAACAACAAAAAAACTAATCCTTCCAGCTTTTCATTTATGTTACTTCTAAAGCAAAAATGAACCAGCAATTTTCCCTCTGTTCTAAAATTCATATCAAACAAAGGGAAGGCTATTTGTTGTTACGATTAGGAAAGCTCAGTCAAATCTCTATATTTGCTAAAGAAAATTGCTACATTACCTTAGTTATTTTTTTCTTTTCTCTGTCAACTACAATCAGACAAATCAATAACAGTTTCTTATTTCTTATTTGTAGCTGTGTGGTATAAGAATAGTATATTTGGAGTTGTTTTGCAACATGAAGTCTTGAGCAGATAAGAAATTTTGCTGAGTCTATTTCCTCATCTACAAGATCACAATAAAAATTTCTACCTCATACGATTCTTAAAGGCTAAAATAAGATATTGTGGGGGGCAAAAACATATTTTTAAATAATTTAAAATGCTGGAATGTGTTTGCTGTAATTATTCAAGTCCTGGCAGTCTGATATTCAATAAAAGAATTACTGCTGAATCAAAAAATAAGTTATCTGTATATGCAGAACTCTGAATAAAATCATTTGTTGTCCATACCCCACGAGTTTTTTTCTCTGGCTTTTAGGGGAAATGGCTGATGGCAGCCAGAGAAAGTTAGTAAAGAAAAAAAGAGTAAGGTTAGATGCAACATTAGAGGCAGACTCTGAATGTTTTTGGCTCTGCTCTGCTCTGGCTCAGTGAAATCGGGAAAATTTCTGTATAAAAATTACAGTTATTACAATCCTCACTGATTACAGAAGAAGAAAATATGACCCGAGGAGATAAAGTGACCTGGCCAAAGTTACATTCATGGCCAGTGGTTGATTTTCTATCCCCTAAATGCAGACTCTGAGAGGTCAAAGAACAACTTTCATTTACAGAATAGGATTATAAGAGGTGGAAATGCCAGAGGGCACCGATACTTAACTATTGAGTCAGAATTTCTCATCTATAAAGCAGGAATAGTATTTCTCAAAGAGGAATAAAAATACCAAAGGGCTGTTGACAATTAAATAGAATTATCTGAGTAAAAAACTTGATACAGCACCGGGTTTATAGAAGTTGCTCAATAAGTGTTCCTTACCTTGATTACACAGATGTCTGCTTCCAAACTATAAATATAATGTCTAATTTATCCTGACAAAAAAATAAGCTTTATCTAGATTGATTCAGTAAGGAATACTACTTTCCTGTTTTGTGCCCACTGAGCACCAAAATCTTCTAATAGTAGTCCAGAAAGTCTACCTAAATGTGGCACCCTTATAACAATTCTGAGTTCTTTATCTTGGAATTTGGTGAGAAAGGAATAAATGATTTATTGAAAATAAATGAATTTACAACGTGTCATTTAAAAAATATATATATAACAAATCAAAACAAAACTAACACATACCATTCTGAGCATTCTGATAGCAACTTTTTATTGCTTTTCACTAAAGAGTAAATAATACCATTAGTCAAGGTATTTCATTAAGTCCTTTAACAAATATTTATCGAAAACCACTTTGTGCCAGATATTCTTCAAAGTATGTACATTAGTGGATAAAAGGGACAAAGATCACTGCCCTTGTGGAGCTTGGATATTCCACATTAGAGCCGCATATTAAAGGGTACGAAGCAGCGTGAAAAAAGAAAAGACAGAGCACGTTAGGAGGATTAGGAGTGCTAGAAATGGATTACAATTGTAGCTAGATGTTATCAGTTCAACAAAGATTTGAAGGGAAGGAGGGAGATAGCTTTGCAGTTTGGCCAAGGGAAAGCATTTCAGGCAGTACAAAAGCCCTGAAGCAGGAGCATGACTCTTAACACACTAAAAAGTCCAATTCATAAAAGAGAGAACAGGAGAGTGGCAGAAAGTCAAAAACAGAAAAGGATTCTAGACCACGAAAGGCCTAGAAGACCGAATAAGGTTTTAATTTTTACTCTGAGTGAAATTGACAAAAGAGTGACATGATTTCAGGTTTTATGAGTATCCTCCTGATGCCTATGTTGAAAATAAGCTTTGGAGGATACAGGACCCGGGGGTAGATAAAGAGAAGCCAGTTTGAAAATGGTTACAGTTGATCAGTGAATAGAATCTGATGCACAGAATAAGAATGCTTCCAAATGGAAGGACAGTGGTACAGAAGGAAATACAGAATCAAGGAGAATGTAAATGTGAGCAAATCTAAAAGAATGTTGACTTTATGAAAGAATTATAACAATCGGGTTTTTAATAAATGACAAAAACTTCACAAAAAAGTGAGAGAGTTTCTGAGGTCTTTGCCTTGTTAAAAGGTGATAAAAGTATTAGTATACTAGACCTTGAGTCAAGAAAGCATGTTCAATGGCAAATTTAAATTCAAATAGATTAGTAATGATCTTAAGTCTATGTAGTCCAATTGTAAAACAAATAATACAATTAGAAGACTGTATTAGTCTGCTAAGGTTGTCATAACAAAGCACCACAGTCTGGGTGGTTTAAACACAAAAATGTGTTTCAGCCGGGCTTGTTGGCTCAGCCTGTAATCCCGCGCCTTTGGGAGGCTGAGGTGAGTGGATTGTCTGAGTCCGCGGGTTCGAGACTCGCCTGGGCAGGCGAGATCTCATCTCTACAATAAATCAAAAAATCAGCTGGGTGTGGTAGCGCATGACTGTAGTTCTGGCTACTTGGAAGGCTGAAGCGGAAGGATCGCTGGAGCCCAGCAGGTCAAGGCTGCGGTGGCCGGGAGCGGCCACTGCACTCCAGTTCGGCGACAGAGTGAGACTCCAACTCAAAAAAAAAAATGTGTTTCTCACAGTTCTGGAGGCCAGAAGTCCAAGATCAAGCAGGGTGGTGGGTGGTGGCAGTGTTGACTTCTTTGAAAAGACCAATAAAACTGATACATTCCTGGCAAAACCAATTAAGGAAAAAGAAAGAAGTACAACCAAATAACTTGATACAGATGTTTCACTATTTAAAATCACAAATTATCATGCACAACTTCATGGTAATACATTTTAAGTATTAAATAAGATGAATAAAGTCCACAGGGATCCAAAAGAGATAGGTTTTAGTGCACTAGCAATGGCACTGCCTTTGGATTGAAACCTGGATAGTTTAACAATTGTAAGAATTGGAAAAACCAAATATGGGAATATTGAGGAAGATTTTGGCTTTTTTTCTGTTCTGATTTCTCTCCCTAGATTTGTCACATTTTCAATGATTGCTGTGTCCTCTTTGCCTGCTTTAGGGTTTTCATTTATTTCATGATGTGTTTTTGTTGCTAACTTTCAGATTTTGCTTTCAGATTTTTGCTTTAAATAAACACGTGTTTATTAACTTTATGTGTCAAATGGTATGCTAGAAATTGGAAGAGCTGTTACAAACAAGACGTAATCCAGTTCTAAGGCTCTCAGATTCTAACTGGAATAAAAGCAAATGAAGAAAGAGGGAGGTGAAAAGGTTGCTCCACAAAAATCAGAGGAGTCATAATGCCTGGCAACCCTAAAGGGAAAATTAGAATACAAAAGTGTTGCAAAGAGCAGAACTTTGAATCCAGGAGTGAGGGCAGATCTGAAGATCTGGAGATGGATGTACTTGCAGGCAAAGTTTGCTTTAAGTACGCAAGTTACAACTTTTCTATATTACGCTCATTAAACATTGGATTTTGCATTATTGTTGAGCTGGAAATGGGTTTTGTCTGTTTACTCGTCCTTCTAGCTCAGCAGTCCCCAACCATTTTGGCATCAGGGATTAGGTTTGTGGAAGACAATTTTTCCACGGACTGGGGGTGTGTGAAGGGGGTTCATCAGGTCTTAGATTCTTATAAGGTATGCGCAATCTAGATCCCTCACATGTGCAGTTCCCAATAGGGTTTGCACTTATGAGAATCTTGAGCTCCTTCTAATCTGACAGAAGGCAGAGCTTTGCTCACCTGCCCTTTACCTCCTACTGTGTGGCCACGTTCCTAACAGAACACGGACAGCTACTGGCCCGCGGCCTGGACATTGCAGAACCTTGTTCACATGGGTCTGCTTCCTCCAGGCTGTGTTCTCTTTGACAACTGTGGTGTTTTTTTTTTGTTTTTTTTTTTTTGTGGCATACGGTGTAGAAGGAAAACGATTTACACTTTTCTCTTTGACAGAAAAAAGTCATTTTCTTTTTTGCTTCTAAACTGAAAATACTACACAATGGCACCTCCTATTTAAATATAGTAAAAATACTCCTTTGATCATCATTGACCTCCCACTTCTGTGCTATTCATGTTTATTTAACCAAGACTATCACTTGGAGTGCATGAAAACAAACAAGGACTCGCAACTTTCTCTCTAGAGGAATTTCTGTATTAATTCACAGCTTTATTCATTCATTTAAGAATCAATTGACTCTCTTTTATGTGACAAACAGGAAATCACAAACATGTGTAAAACTGTCCTTTACTTCGAAGAACTCCATCCTGTGGTCTTGTAGACCTCACAGTCTTCTCTGCCTCTAGGAATGAGTTATATTTAGACAAATTGCCCAGGCAATTTAGCTAGGGTATAAAGTCAGTGTGGATTTAGAGTATTAGCAAAGTACAGAAAGGCTGTCGAAACTAATAAAGAAGCAAAACTCACCAATGTGGTGCTTTGCCACAGTTGTGGTTAAATCTTCTAGAGTTTCAAAATGGAATTCTGTCGTTGTACTTATTAGAATATGTCTATATCTATATTGTTGGAATAGCTCTGTGTATAACCCATGTTGACAAGTGGGCAAAACACATTTTTGTTATGCAAGCCTTTTCTGTAATTTAATTGATCTTTCAAAATTTACTGTATTGGCTTTGGGTCGCTAGTCAGAAAAATTACTCTGAAACTAACATCTCCCTGTCAAATGTAAGACCTTCCAGGTGACCCAATGATATAATAGAGATTGACAGAACTATTGCCTACATGTAAAAGAGTGTGAATGAAAGAAAAATCTGCCTGGTTTCTTCTTACCATCTTTTACCGAGAATATGAAGTCTCCTAGACCTTTCATTATGGAGAACCCATTTGTCATTACTTGTCATCCTGTGATAAAGTCATTCAGTCTGTAATCAAATAAGCCTGGAAGTAATTTTTATTTATATTTAAAATGGTAAAATATGGCACTTCTAGGGCATAGGAGAATGAAAATTCACAAACTTTAGCTAATGATCTCTAAATCTATTCTCATATGTACCCAATCTTTTATCTAAAGTCTTATTTACAGATAATTTTCTGTGTCTTGACTGCCAACAGGTAATTTTTCTGCCTTCTTCCTACTAAGTCAGCTGTGTTTGTCTTCAAATCAGTCCCATGTGGCGAGTTTCCTTAATTTATCCTGTAAACACCTCGAAGGAAAAAAGAATGCAGTCAAAAAAGGACCCCAGACATACAGAGAAACAAACAAATATGTGATTTCTCAGAACTGTTCTTTGTTTTTCTATCAGATTTATTACTGACCTTTAGCTAAAGTCTCAAACAGAAATGAATGTTTCAACTTAATAATTAAAAAAATCCCAATATGTTTATTATTAAACTATCCTTTGGATAGCACTAGTAGCCTATGCATACTTGGGTTAAAACTCATGACATCAAAATGTAGAAAATAAGTTAAAAGTAAAAAAAAAAAAAAAATGAGCAGAAGAACAATATTACCTTGTGGGAACAACAGTCTGTTTCGTCTCCTATAGCCAGTAAATCCAAAATAAAAAGTTAAAAAAGTAAACATTTGTCAAGTTTATGAAGAAATAAAACAGAAAAATACTTTAGGCAAGCCCAAATATTTTACCATACAATAAATTCTATAACATCTTCAAACTGAAATTTTAATTTTGGCACAAAATACTAAGTTTTTGAATGCTAAATCAATAAGACTTTCTTTTATTCTGTTACTAAAATGCATACCATCAAAAAATAGAACACTGTGATGATTCATTTGCCTTGTATAAGCATTTATTTCTAGAGAAGAACAAAATGCTTGTCCTTGGATTACAGGAACAAGTATAATAGGAAATTAAAGGGGGAAAAAAAGTCATCAACAAACAAAGAGGCCTGCTCAGGCAATGGGCCTATCTTTTTCTGAGCTAGTAAACTCTGGCATCTTCTAGAATCCAATCACTTCCCGTTATATATAGCATATGTTCAAGTTTGAACACCAGTCAGAAACCAGAAGCTCAGAGATGCCAGCAAAACAAACAAAAAAAAATGTATGGAAAATCTGAGATCTACAGAGGTATAGAGGGTGTTCTACCATCCCGATTTCAGAAAAGCTGGCAAATCCTTCACAGTCTTCCTCTTATCGTGGCTGCATGCTAAAAATGCAGGAGATTAATATGCTAAATAGAAAAACCTGGGCTGTCAGTTGCCTGCATTCATCTGCCAGAACCTTGAAATTAGGTCATGGCCGCCAGGGAAAATTCCTTCTCAGATGACAGGCTGCATGAACATGTTAACAGACCCAGACCGGAGGAAACACCTCCCGAAGTACACAAAGTGATGGGAGTGATATGCACTATTAAGATTATATCAACTTGTGATTCCAAGATCTTTCAATATGGTACCAAGAAACATAGCTCTAAACTTCACACGTCACTTTCCATCCCGCCCTTGAAAAGGAACAGAAAGGAATAAACCTCCCTTTCATTGTTTTCAGCAATTTCCTCATCCTACTTGTGTATTTAATGTTTTAAGTAAAGGATTTCTCTTAATGAGTTTTAAAATATACTAAATGTTAGGATTCCATTTTTATGTGAGACATGGCAGTCCTGAAAGATGTGTGTCTCTGTGTGTGTAGATATACGTGTCCATATGTATATATACATATTTATATGCATCTTTATATGAGAGACAGCATTCCTGAAAGATGTATGTCTCTGTGTGTGTAGATATATGTGTATATGTGTATATACATGTTCATATGCATCTTTATGTAAGCAATGACATTCTTGAAAGCTGTGTGTGTGTGTGTGTGTGTGTGTGTGTGTGTGTGTGTGTGTGTGTGTGCAAGGAATTGATGGCATAGTCATAAACATACATAAGGAATCATTTATAATGTCTGTGTTTTATCGTCTTAAAAATAATTGATTACATTTTTTAAGTAGTAAAACTAAAATATTGTTAGAATATTTCACTAAAATTCCATAGACTTTGGTGATTAAACTAAGTCTTTTATTCTTTAGCTAATAATAGTGGAGAAACTTGAGGTTGAGAAGTACCTCTGTTTTTGTTGTTGTTGTTGTAATGTTTGTTTTTTAAAATGGAATCAATGTGTAAGTGGTGGAAAGACCATCAACAAAAAGTTCAAGAATAAGAGTATAAGTTCTACTTTTATTATTCATTTACCTTTTAACCATAGGCCCCAGTTTACTTACCTATAAAATAGTTAGAAATAGATTATTTCTAAGCCTACCTCTTCCTGTAAGACCTTAAGATTATTTTATTTGAATTATGAAACCTCATGAGAAAAAAGGAAGCTCCTAGAATTTGGGCACACTATTAATTCATAAATGGTTACATGATTTTTTTTATATCGTGTACAATGAGAAGCAAGAGCGAATACAATTGAGGCTGAATATGGTCTTGCAAAATATAGAAGGTAGTGGGAGCAAATTGGACTTTAGATTTCAACAGCCATTTTTGGGCTGTGCATGATTCCTATACACAACAGTAGAGCCATCTATCACAGGGGAAATACGGTCCCTTTTACTCAATTACGGGTCTATCATAGATGAGCTGTTAAAGGCAAAGCCATCAACAATGATTAGTGCTACAAATTGTAAATCTGAAAATTTTCATGATGAACATGTCAACGAATAAAATTTTGACTGAGGCTCTTGAGTGACCCCAGTTTCATAATTTACATGATTTAGTTTGAGAAGACTAAGGTCTGCAGGGCAGTAGCAACAGCCTAAACTGAATCATTACAAATACCAACTTACTATGCAGTTTTATTAGGGTAACAACTCAGTGACTCCCAATACTCCAAAGAAGCTTTTGGTGACTTGGGGGTCAATAATATATAATCTGGAAAAAAAATGTAGTCTTTAGTTTTACTTATTAGACATTAGTGACTCAGAAAAGGGCAACCTGATTTCCTTTGAAATAATTGATCTACAGACTACAGAGTGTGGTCTGAAATCTGAGACCATTTCTCAGCCTGGAGACAATTCCCAAACTTCCCTGAATGGACCTTTCATTTTATTTTTGTTTGGGTTTTTTCCCTCAAGAAAATATCAACCATCATTGACTTGACATGGTGCTTTCATAAAACACTTCATAAAACTGGAAAATAAAGAGTGGAAAACAAAGAGTGGAAGCCTATCATATTTCTACTGGAACATATAAACTTAAAGCTATTTTCTAATTTTCCAATATTTTCATATTGGTTGTCAAAGAGAGTTATGGTGAATTCTTCCACATTCTCTACTGCATGCAGTTTCTAATGAGGAGGTTTCCAAATGTATCCTCATCCTGTTCTCTCTTCCTTATACACCTGCGCATACTTGCCCAAACTCTTCTTCCAGAAAGCAGAGCTCTCAATTACCTAAAGCAAGCTCTGTTTCCAGGGCTGATGGCTAACTCCAACTCCACTGTGTGTGGTGAAGAGGGAGAACTGAAAGGAACATCTGAGAGTAAAACAAGAACTGGAAACCACATAGAGATAAATTATTCCTAGTTTTGGATGAAGGTGAAACCATGAAAATTCACTATGAAATCAACCATTATGCATGGGCTCTGAATGCTAAATAAAAAGTAAAGTCTAAAATTTTTTTTAAAAGTGTTCTTGGGAGATATTATTCAAAGGATACAGTATTTCAAATAACAGGAAAAATAAGTTCAAAAGATCTCATATAATATGATGACTATGGTTAATAACAATGCATTATATTCTTGAAAATTGCTAAGAAGAGCCGGGCTCGGTGTCTCAGCCTGTAATCCCGTGCCTTTGGGAGGTTGAGGTGAGTGGATTGCCTGAGCCCACGGGTTCGAGACCCATCTGAGCAGCGAGACCTCATCTCTACAATAAATCAAAAAATCAGCCGGACGTGGTAGCGCATGCCTGTAATTCCGGCTACTTGGAAGGCTGAGGTGGAAGGATCACTGGAGCCCAGCAGGTCGAGGCTGCGGTGGCCGGGAGCAGCCACTGCACTCCAGTCTGGGTGACAGAGTGAGACTCCAACTCAAAAAAAAAAAAGAAAGAAAATTGCTAAGAGGGTACTTTTTAAGTGTTCTCACTACAGAAAGAAGTATGTAATGTATATATCAATTAGCTCAATATAGCCATTCCACAATGTGTATAGATTTCCAAACATTATCTTGTACACAAAAATGTATACAATTTTTTATCAATCAAAAATATAAGCATTCCTCCTTTTATTTCACTTTGCTTTATAGAATACTTTTTTCAAATTAAAGGTTTGTGGTGACTCATCATCAAACAAATTATTGGCATCATATTTTTAACAGTACACGCTTATGTTCCATATCCATCACATTTTGGCTATACTTTTAATATTTCAAATGTATTAATTATTATTATATCTTTATAGCTATCTGTAATCAATGATTTTTGATGTTTCTATTGTAAACTGCTTTGGGATGCCATGAACCATGCCTAAATAAAACTATAAACTTAATAAATGGGTGTTTTCTGACTGTTCCACTGGCCAGCCATTTCCCCATCTTTCTCCCTTTTCTTGGGTCTATTTATTCCCTGAGACACAACAATATTGAAATTAAGCAATTTGATAATCATACAATAGCTGTTAAGTGTTCAAGTGTAAGAAAACTTTGTAGGTCTCTCACTTTAAATGAAAAGCTAGAAATGATTAAATTTAGCAAGGAAGGCATGTAGAAAGCAGAGGTAGGCCCAAATCTAAATGTTTTGCTCCAAAGAGTTAGCCTGTTATGAATGCAAAGTAAATGTTCTTGAGGGAAATTTAAAGTGCTACTTCAGGGAATGTATAAATAATAAAGTAAAATAGCCATATTGGTAATATGGAGAAAGCTTTAGTGATCTGGACAAAAGCTCAAACTAGCCACAGCATTCCTTTAAGCCAAAGGCTAATCCAGAACAAAACCTTAACTCTCTTCAGTTATTTGGAGGCTAAGAGAGGTGATAAAGCTTCAGAAGAAAAGTTGGAAGATAGCACATGTTGGTTTGTAAAGTTTCAGGAAAGAAGCCATCTCTATAACATAATAGTGCCAAGTAAAGAAGCAAGTGCTGATGTCGAAGCTACATCAAGTTACAGATCTAGTTAAGATCATTGGTGAAGGTGGCTACACTATACAAATTTTCAGTGTAGATGAAACAGAAGATGCCAGTTAGGATTTTCCTGGCTACAGAGAAGGCAATGATTGGCTTCAAAGCTCAACGGACAGACTTACTCTCTTGTCAGGGATTAATGCAGCTAATAATTTTAAGTTAAAGCCAATGCTAATGGAGTGTTCTGAAAATCCTAGGACCCCTAAGTATTATGCTAAATCTAGTCAGCTTGTGCTCTATAAATGAAAAAACAAAACCTGAATGACAGCACATGTGTTTACAGCGTGGTTTGCTAAAACCACTGTTGAGACCTACTGCTCAGAAAAAAAAAAATTCCTGTAAATATATTACTGCTACTGATGGAGATGTACAAGGAGATTAATGTTGTTTTCATGCTTGCTAACACAAAATCCATTCTTCAGTCCATGGGTCAAGTAGCCATTTTTTACTTCCACGTCTTGTCATTTAATGAAGACATTTTATAAAATTATAGCTGCCATAAGCAGTAGTTCCCTGATGAATCTAGACAAGGTAAATGAAAGCCTTCTGGAAAGGATTCAAAATTCTAGATGTTATTAAGAACATTTATGGTTCATGGGAGGAAGTCAAAATATCAACATTAACAAGAATTTGGAAGAAGTTGATTCCAATGTTGAAGAGCTCAGAACGTTAGTGGAGGAAGTAACTATGGAAGTGGTGGAATAGCAAGAGAACGAGAGTTGGTAGTGAACCTGAAGACTGGACTGAATTGTTGCCATCTCATGATAAAACTTGAACAGAAGAGGAATTGCTTTTTATGGGTGAGCAAAGAAAGTGGATTCTTGAGATAAAATGTACTGGTGAAGATACCGTGAACATTATTGAAATGACAACAAAGGATCTAGAATATAACATAAACTTAACTGGCAAAGTAGCAGCAGGGTTATAGAGAACTTACTCCATTTTTTTTTTAAGTTCTACTGTGAGTACAATGCCATCTAACAGTATCACATGCTACAGAAAAATCTTCTGCAAAAGAAAAAGTCAATTGATGTAGCAAACTCCATGTTGTCTTATTTTAAGAAATTGCCACAGCCATCCCATCCTTCAGCAGTCACCATCCTGACCAGTCAGCAACCATTCACATTAAAGCAAGACCTTCCACCAGCAAAACGATTACAACTCTCTGAAACCTCAGGTGATCGTTAGCATTTTTCTAGCAATAACGTGTTCTTAAATTAAGGTATGTGGATTTTTTTAGACATAATACTATTGTACTCTCAATAGACTACAGTGTAAACATAACTTTTATATACTCTGGGAAATTTTAAAAGTTGTGTGAATCACCTTATTGCAGTGGTCTGGAACAAATCTGCAATTTGATGGAGATATGCCTGTACAGCATTCTTGAAAATTTCCAAGAAAGTAGATTTTAAATTCTTTCACTACAAACAAATAATAGGTATGTGAGGTAATGTACACGTTAATTATCTCAATCGAGCCATTCCACAACATTTTACAATATTTTAAACATCATGGCAGATGTCGGTGCCTTGAGCCTTTTTCCATTCGCCATGGTCAACCCCACCATTTTCTTCAACATCACTGTCAACAACGTGCCCGTTTTTCATCTGCACTACTAAGACTACATGGTTGGATGGCAAGTATGTGGTCTTTGGCAAAGAAAAAGAGGGCATGAATGTTGTGCTGGCCATGGCAGGCTTTGGGTCCAAGAAGGGCAAGACAAGCAGGAAGAGCACCATGGTTGACTGTGGATAACTAATAAAATTGACTTGTTTTATTTTAACTACTAGACCATTCCTTCTGTAGCTCAGGAAAGCACCGTTTTGTCCTATTTGCATGCAATACCCTGTAATCTTTGTGCTCTGTCTGCAATTCTTTGGGTTCTATATTTTCCTTATTTCCTTTCACGTCTAGTTGGATTGCAGATAAATAAAAACTAAATAACAACAACAATAAAAAAGACAGACAAGCATCATGTTGTGCTTAATAAGTATATACAATTTTATGGCTGATTAAGTAAATAAATTAAATTAAAATGAAGACATGGGGAACACAGGTAAAGATTTGCTTTCTCTTCCATTTTTAGATAGAATGACAAGTTTCCACAGATAGAGATGCACCATTAGGGACAGAGCCATACTGGGTAATGTTCAAATTTGTCACTTTCTGGGAAATATTAGGGGTGACTTTAATAGACCCATAAGTCTTTTTATTTCTGTCATTTATGTATTTTCCCATTCTATAATTTGTCTTCTGATCACTGATGCCAAAATGTATTTGTACCAGTCCACCCTGCTAACCAGCATCAAAATTGGAATCATTCTTCCTCTCAACTGCTGCTTCTGCTATGCCTGGAGCTTAATGCAAAGAAAGTGAATACGTTATTAATATTTTATTTATAACCATCTTTCATACTGCGCTTAAGGACAAACTGGAGAAATAAATGCTAGATGATAATATAGTTATTCAGGTTTATAAATGGTGGTATGGCCGTGGTCTAAGTCTACTGTTTAGTGGGTTTATGTCAATTGTCAAACTATTTTGTAGGATCTATACTAAACTCTATTATTTATCTTATCAATATCTCTGGTGATGACATAGTGACCTACTGAACTTAGTGATGTACCAAATCTGACTCAAACAACTCACATGTTAAATGATGGGACTAAAATATGAACAGGAAATACAATGTTCATGGGCTGAATTAAATAAACAGTATAAAAGTAACAATGATAAATACAAATGCTGTATTTAAGTACAAAAATTGTTTTACGAATTATCAGCTCAAAATATATAATGTAGAGCATCATATATTTTTTAAAATTGGTATTTAAGGTACTTATCAACCATAATATTTTGTGGCTCCCCCAAGAAAGTACATTAAAAAAAATTACTTATGTGGCTTCACTCCTCTGCTCAAAACTGTGCCATAAGCCATGAATAGATAAGACAGGAAGTGAATTCTCCCAAGTGATTATATAAAGACTGAATAATTTATGAGTCAAGAGTATTCTTTGTACAACTAATGTTATCCTTGGTGACATCAAAGTATTAAAAAACCAGAGGAAAGGAATAAATGCACATTTGTGTGCAATTTGAGAGAGAATAGTACATCTTGGTCTATAAGACCTTTTGTAATAAACTCTATTTAGAATCGAAGACTTATTCATGGACATCCTGAATGCTCTATGTAAAATGAAGTGTGCAATTCTTTCTCTTTTTTTGATGTTTTTCTTTTTACCCTTCTCCTTCTTCTAAAACTCCCAAAATTGTAACCAAAAAAATTACAGTTAAGAATACAGATAGAGAAATATCATAGTTGTCCCCCCTTTACTTCAAGCTCGTCGAAGTTTCCAAGAGATGGAGCAAAAGGTGGGTGGGAGCCAGTATCTGTTTCCCTTCTTATAAACAGAATCAATAGTAGTATACTTCACAAAGGAAAAGTGACTCAAATTAGGTCTGTGTGACTGAGGATGGATCTGATTATTCTCCAAATTACCACAATTTAGTATGAATTGAATTTATGAGCTAGTCACAGAACAGAAAACTGGAAAACATATCTTCCTAATTATAGACTGGTACATAGCACCTGTAAATTATTATATCACATTTAAAATTTTGAGATTCATGTGATTGTGATGATAAAGATTTGAAAATACTTTAATATACATTATGCCACTCCATGATCTTTTCTCCAGTATTCCCAATTTTTTTTTACTGTAACTGAAAAGGTTGTTATATCTTTCATCCTAAAAATTCAAAAGCAAAATACCTAAGAATTACTTGTGTCTACTACACACTTAAGTTTCTATTGACTCTCTCCACACTCTCACACCAAGATTCTTGAAATAACAATTTATATTCACCATATAATTGCATACATTTTCCTTACAGTAGACTAACTCCTTACTACTCTCCAAATTCTCCAACACTCTATTGAAGACTTTTTGCTTCACCCACAAATAAACTTTTTAGAGCCATATCCAAAAATATTTTAGTAGTATTCATTTGGTTTAACTTCTCAGCATCAGTGAATAATGCTGATTACTCTTACCCACTTCTCACATTCAGTTTAAAGGAAAATTATTCTCTTTGCTGCTACAAACTATAAACTATATTTTATTTATTCTTTTTAATCTAATTGTTCATTTCATTTATTTATTCATTTGATATCCAAGGTATGCCAGAAATTATGCAAGTCTCATCCAAAAGGAATTCACAATCAGGTAGTAAGCGCATAATTCTACTCGTTATGTCTTAAATAAAATTGTTATCTGGAGTCTCCCCTTGACCACCTTGTCCTTCTCTGTAGTGTTTTGTTAATCTCAACTACTGCAATGGCTTTGGCATGCCTTTTAACAGAGCCCCTTTCCCTCATGTGTAATCAACACTTGGCTTTCTTCACCAGCATTCTTGCTTGGACTGAAAATGTATCAGATCTGCACATCTCCCTGTGCTGCTTCTTTATGTTCTGGAATGAGCAGTACTAGAGATATAACACAAGGA